>NW_023276909.1:0-33919 GCF_003668045.3 Cricetulus griseus
TTCACCATGTTCTGTGTGGCAACATCAGGCCATTGGCCAGCATTGCCATGCCATAGCTAGGCATGGATGGGCATGGGGCAGAGGTTAGGGAGAGCCTGTATACACATATTTCTCTCCAGGAGGTCAAGCCTCAGACTCTGGCCTTGTTTGAGAGAACACAGTGTCCCAACCACTCTTTCTGGCCAGCTGGGATCCTGGGACAATTGCCCCCACCTCCTAGAGTGTGATCTACAGAGCTGTGCCTCTGAAAAACCACCCCTCAAGACACCTACAGGCAAAGAGAGGAGTGGAGACCGTGAAGCTGTCACCTTGACATGTGAGACAATGGGTGACAGAAGCTGAGCTTTGGCTGGAGTACTCCTGCCCACCCCCAAACTCTAGCCCTCATTTGGCTGGAGCTGAGGGAGAACTATTCTGGAAGCCTTGGAAACCAACAATAGGCACTTTGGTCAACAATGGGAACCATGGAAATTCAGGAGATGGCCCTCTTGAAGGCTTAGGCTGAGGAGCCTGGGGCTTGCTGCCATTGTGAAACACTCCCTGGAGTGCCTCACCCTTGGGTGGTGGCTTCAAGGCTCCAGATACCTCATACACTGCAGAAGAACCAAACTCATGGTTCCCCATGGTGCTACTCAACCTGGGCTCACTCAGGGGCTCTTTGCCATTCCCAAAGCCTCCAATGGCCACCACCATCACCCAACACATGTTGCACCCAGTTGCCAGGCCCCTTGAGTCAGTCCATGTGGGATACTCTCCTGACTAGCATCTGCTCTGTGCTAGGAGGCTGGTAGGCAGCTCTATGCACAGCACTAGCAAGCAGGCCAGGCCTCCCACAGCTGAAGACTGCAGTGGCAATCTCAAGCACAAGGTGTAGGAATGTTGCATTCCCCAGTGCCTGGCTCCTGGGCCAGTGGAAGGGATTCACTTTGGATACTATGGGAGAAGAGCAGCTAGTTTACCTGAGCAAGCATTGGGAGTAACACAAGGCCTGGAGTTCCTGCACCAGGACACCAGTCCATCCCACCTTTCTGTGGTCCCTCCCATCTCCTTCCCTTCCTGGCTGCAGAGTCCTTCTAACCCTCAAGTGTATTTTCCCTATGTTTTACTTTTTTTTCTTTTGACTCCAACAGGTAAAATTAAGGGAAATTTAATTATGGTGTTTTAGATCCATTTACTCTTAAACCCTCTCAGCAGTTTTTATAGGATGTTTGTGCAGTTAGCCAGGCAGGCTTTGGGAGACTTCTGAATGTTTCATTGTATTCTTTTTGAAAAGGCCTTGTCCCATCCCAACCCACAGGACAAGATTAAACAAATTGTTACTCTGCAGACTCCTGAAGAATTAGGAATCTAAGCTCCAAGGCCCAGCAGCCCTTGCCACATCAGAATCATGCACCCTGGGTGCTGTATTCCTCTGCACCCCTTCTCAGTCTACTGGCCGCTCCTGGCATTCCCTATGGCACTCTTGCTCTTCCCTCTAACAGTTGCCTTTGCACCCATCATCCCTGTGTGAGACTCAGGCATCCCCTATGGCAGTCTTGCTCTCTCCCCTTTAACAGTGGCCTTTGCACCTATCATCCATGTGTGAAACTCAGGCAAGTGCTGCAGAGTCCAAGACCATGAGGGAAAGACCACCAGACAAAATGTCTTTTAATTTAAATAATTAGAAAACAATACATGTTTATTTATAGCAGCATTGTCACAAGATTTTTTTTAAGATTTTATTTAATATGTATACAACATTCTGCTTCCATGCATATCTGCACACCTGAAGAGGGCACCAGATATCATAACGGATGGTTTTCAAAATATGACATGAAGATTTTCTGGATTTCCTCGGTGTCCATTGTTATGTCTCCCTTTTCATTTCTGGTTTTGTTAATTTTCATGTTCTCTCTCTGGTTATTTGGATAAAGATTTATGTAACTTGTTGATTTTCTTGAAGAACCCATTCTGTTACATTGATTCTTGGATTGTTTTATTTGTTTTGATTTTATTGATTCCTGCCCTAACTTTGATTATTTCCTGGCATCTACTCCTCTGTGGTGAATTTGCTTCCACTTGTTCTAGAGCTTTCAGCTGTGATATCAAATCTGTGGTGTGACTATTCTCTAGTTTCTTTGTGTGAGCACTTAGATCTATAACTTTCCTCTTAGTACTGCTTTTAAAGTGTCCCGTTAGTTTGGGTATGTTGTATCTTCATTTGAATTGAATTCTAGGTAGTCTTTAATTTCTTTCTTTATTTCTTCCTTGACACAGGAATGGTGCAATTGTGTGTTGTTCAATTTCCATGAGTTGGTACGTTTTTCAGAACTTGCATCTATGGTTCTGAACATGAGGTCACTTCATGTGCTCCAGAACATCATAGATGAGGTGGTTGTTGGAGCAGATCAAGTCATAACCCTGGTTCTGGTACTGGGAAGTTCCAAGTTGATCAGCCTACTGTTTAACCCCTGTTCTCACCAATAGGGTGAAATTTCTAGGATGGCCCTGGCTAACTCACCCCTTGCAGCAATGAATGATTGTTAGGGCCAGTTCTCCTGCCTTTAAGCCCTCAGATTCAGCCCTCCACAACAACGTAAAGGACAGCAGCTACTCTTCTGAGTGTTGCAGCTGGTGAGGGTCAGGGAATGCCCTCCTGCTTCCATGACCTCAGGGCCAGCTCCTCCTTCTGTCATGGGTATTAATGGGTAAGGTTTGGGGGGAGGGCATCTCTCCTCCACTCATTCCACCACATGTTGGATGAGTAAGGGGGGCATCCCCCACCACTTAATACATCAAGTCTGTGTCATCCATACCTCTGACTAGAAGGCCTTCTCTGCTATGTTTCCTTGTCTGGGAACAGAGCCAATGTTCCTGAGAGTTGCTGCTGGTAAGGGGGAGGGGCATCACATTCATCGGTTGTAGGGCATAAGGGGGGCATCTCTTCTCCACCAACACCACCAATTGACAAGTGAGTAGTTTGGACAGCTCACCCAGGTTTACAGCTTTGAGGCTGGCTCAAATCTATCTCTACCAACAGGGCTGGCTCTACCTTGCTGCCCAGGCAAACATGACCTCCTGCTTTCCTGGGTGCTGCTGCTGGTTTGAGGCAAGGTTATTTCTCATGTTCTTATGACCACAAGGTCAGCTCTCTCACCTGCCTTTGTCATTGATGGGTACAAAAGAAGGGAAACACTCTCCCACCCATCATGGCAACTTTAATAAAGGGAAAAATTGAATTAAGTGGCTCACAGTTCAGAATCTTAGTTCATTATCATCATTTCAAGACATGGAAGCATGTAGGTAGACATGGTACTAGTAAAAGAGGTAAGAGTTCTATCTCTTGATACACAGGAAACAGTAAGAAAACTGAACTAAGCTGAGCTTGAGGATAAGAGACCTCAAACTAACCCCCATAGTGAGATGCTTTCATCAACAAAGTCACACCTACTTTAACAATTATTATACATGTCAATCCCAATTCCCTCTCCATCCCCACTTCCCCTGCTCCCTCCCAACTAACACCTTACATTTCCCATACCCTTTCTTCTCCCCAGGGAGGATGAGGCCTTCCATAGGGGGGCTCAGAATCTGTCATATTCTTTGGGATAGGGCCTAGGCCCACCCACTTGTGTCTAGGCTCAGGGAGTGTCCCTCCATGTGGGATGGGCTTCCAAGGTCTATTCCTATGCTACGGATAAGTACTGATCCACTACAAGAGACCACATAGATTTCCAAGGTCTCCTCACTGACACCCACATTCAGGGGGTTTGAATCAGTCCCATGATGCTTTCCCAGCTATCAGTCTGAGGACCAAGAGCTTTCCCTTTTCCAGGTCAGCTGTTTCTGTGGGTTTCTCCAGCCTGCTATGGACCTCTTTGCTCAGAAGTTCTCCTTCTCTGCAACTGGATTCCAGTTCAGTTCAAGATTTAGCTGTTAGTGTCTGCTTCTACTTCCACCATCTACTGGATGAAGGCTGTAGGGTGGCATATAAGTTAGTGATCAATGTCATTATCAGGAAAACACATTTATTTTAGTCTCTCCTCTGTTGCTTAGATTGTTAGTTGGTGTCATCTTTGTAGCTCTCCAGACATTTCCCTAGTGCCTGATTTCTCTTTAAACCTATAATGTCTTCCTCTATTATAGTACCTCTTATCTTGCTGTCTTCTGTTCTTCCCCCAACTCAACCTCCCTGCACCATTATGTCCCCCTCATCCCTCCTCTTCTCCCCTTCTCATTCTCCTAGTTCCTTCTCCCCTCCCCCATGCTCCCAAATTGCTCAGGATTTCAGATATTGGATGAAGGCTCTCACTCAGGATGATTTCTTCCAGTTTCATTCTTTGACTGTGAATTCCAAGATTGAATTTTTTTTTCCCCGCTGAGTAATAAGCCATTGTGTAAATGTAACATATTTTCTCCATCCATTCTTTGGATGAGGGGCATCTAGGTTGCTACCAGGTTTTGCCTATTACAAACAACACTGCTATGAACATAGCTGAAAATGCGTCATTGTATGAATGTGCATTTTTGGGTATATTCCCGTGAGTGGAATTGCTGGATACTGAGAAATACTGATACCCATTTTCTTGGGAAACCAGCATAATGATTTCCAAGGGATCATACAAATATACACTCCCACTAGCAATGGAGGAATGTTGCCCTTTCTCCACATCCTCTCCACCATTGACTGTCATTGGTGTATTCGAATTCAGCCATTTTGGCTGGTGTAAGATGGAATCTAGATCCATATCTATCACCATGCAAAAAAACATAAGTTCAAATGGATCAAAGACCTCAACATAAATCCAGCCACACCTAACCTCTTAGAAGAGAAAGTGGGAGGAACCATTGAATGAATTGGTACGGGAGACTGCTTCCTGAAAATAACTCCAGTAGGACAGACACTGATGTCCACACTTTATAAATGGAACCTCCTGTAACTGAGAAGATTCTGTAAGGCAAAGGACACAGTCAATAAGACAAAATGGCAACCCACAGAATGGGAAATTATCTTCATCAGCCCCACATCTAAGAGAGGACTAATTTCCACAATGTACACTGAACTCAAGAAGCTAGCCACCAAAACACCAAACAATCCAATTAAAAAATTTGGAACATGGGATGGGAGAGATAGGAGAATGAGAAGGGGAGAAAAGGAGGGATGCAGAGGACATGAGGGAGCAGAAAGGTTGAGTCAGGGGAAGAATAGATGATAACAAGAATGGAGATACCATAATAGAGGGAGACATTTTTGGTTTACAGAGAAATCAGGCACTAGGGAAATGTCTGGAGATCTACAAAGATTATACCAGCTAACAATCTTAGCAACAGAGGAGAGGCTACCTTAAATGCCCTCCCCAGATATCCAGCAGCTGGTGGAAGTAGAAGCAGACACCCACAACTTAACCAGTTCACCAAACTGAACTGGAACCCAGATGCAGATAAGAACGAGTAAAGAGCAAAGGGGTCAAGACCAGGCTGGTAAACCCACAGAAACAGCTGACCTGAACATCGGGGAACTCTTGCTCCCCAGACTGATAGCTGGAATACCAGCATGGGACTGATCCAGACCCCAGGAACATATGTTTCAGTGAGGAACCCTCAGAAATCTATGGAACCTCCTGTAGTAGTTCAGTACTTATCTCTATCATACGTGTGGGCTTTGGGAGCCCATTCCATATAGAGGAATTCTCCCTGAGCCAAGACACACAGGGGTGGGCCTAGACTCTATCCCAAAGGGTACAATAGACTCTGAAAAAGGTCTCACCAACCATGGGGAGCAGAAATGATATGTGATAGGTAGGGTTTTAGTTGGGGGGTGGTAGGGGAGGACTGTAGGGAGATGGGAACTGGGATTGTTATGTAAAACAATCCTTTTTCCAGTTCAAATTTTAAAAATCTGTAAAAAACAATTGGGTACAAAACTAAACACAGAATTCTCAATAGAGGAATCTAAAATGGCTGAAAGACATTTAAGAAAGTGCTTCACAAACTTAGCCATGAGGAAAATGCAACTCAAAATACCTCTGAGAGAGGTCATTCTTAGGATAATTATGTTACCTTCAATATTGGGCCTTACAAAATGCAATTTTTATGGACAGTGTATAATGTATTATACCAAATTGTAATAACAAATTATGTAATCACTTCCACATCTTCATGTCCTATCATAAATGATTAATAAACCCAGACTTACAAAGAAATGTAGTTTTCTAAAATTGTCATGTTCAGAGAAGGAGCTACAGATTCCATCTAAGTGTACATCATATTTTGGAACTAGCAAAGGGTGATAATTTTAAACCACCACTACCCTCATAGAAGTCAATGAAGTGACAAATGTTGAATGTGTGGATATTTGAAATTCACATACAATAATCAGTCTCATGAAAATAGAAGAGTAGAAATGAAGTTCCTTGGGCCTTCTAGGTTTGACTAACATTTTATAAGGTAAATAAGGGATTTCAGGTATTTAGCCTGGATAAAAATAAATCACATAATCATGTGTAACAATAGCACTGAGAAA
Organism: Cricetulus griseus; assembly: GCF_003668045.3. Classification (NCBI taxonomy): domain Eukaryota; kingdom Metazoa; phylum Chordata; class Mammalia; order Rodentia; family Cricetidae; genus Cricetulus; species Cricetulus griseus. Next base: position 6,503 of record NW_023276909.1, read on the forward strand.
CTTCACATGAATAGAAAATTGTCTCTGTGGCCATTTCTGGTGAAACCAGTGTACCCAGGGACTGACATGTGAGTACCTGGACATGGAAAATGAAAAGTGCATTTGTTTGGTGTTTTGGTGGCTAGATTCTTGAGTTCATTGTATATTTTGGTGATCAGCCCTCTGTCAGATATGGGGTTAGTGAATATCTTTTCCCAATCTGTAGGCTGATTTAGTCTTTCATACCTTCAGGTAACCCTCAGGAGGATCATATGCATTAATAAGAAATGCAGTCTATGCTGAACAAGAAGTATGTGAATGTTGTGTGTTTATTTTATTTTTATTTAAATGTATTTAAAGATATATTTAAGTGTATAATTATTAGCTGTCTCTTAATCTATTCAAGAGTAAGAATTTTCAATATTTGCATACTTCATTGATTTATGAATTGCTTCAATTGATATATAATTTGATTGTTTTGTTGTAGTTCTAATATTTTAAGACATATCTTGTATAGTATCATTCTTCACATTTTGGACAATTTTTCTTTGCTAAAAAGAATGATGTATTTTCTAAAACTAACATGAAAATACTGCACAAATATTCATTAGGAATTTTTGATAAGTAGTATTCACTTAGTCTGATTTTCTTTCTTGTTGACAAGTTGATGAAAGTTAAGTGCCAAGAGACTCTCTTTTATTATATGAGAACCTTTGTCTCACAGTACATCCTGAAATATTTTTTTTACTGTCTATTTTATTATTTGGTAAAGTATGCACATATGTACATGAATAGTTTGGGAATGTGCTATAAACTTGGTATATTAACTTCTCTGCTGTAACACACTAAGCAAAATGTATCAGGTCTATTTTCCCAGTAGTTGGAAGACAAATCCAAGTGCTTCCTTTAAACCCAGTCTCCATGTACTGTCATGTACTTCCATGTACTTCCATGTACTGCCATTAGAATTTATGTTATGGGGCTGACCAGTTGCTGGTTATAATTCTCATTATTCAGGAAAATGCATGCCTTTTTTTCAAATCTGATTCAGTCTGTGCCCTATGTGTACATTATGTTTTGGGGGATCTGTTGTTCACTCATTTTTTAAAAGCAATAATTAAAAAACTACATATTTGAGACATAATTAGCTATCATTAGTGAACAGAAACCCACATTTCAACATCAATCAACAGAAATAATTAAGTGGAAAGAGAACTACTATTTAAAATTAATGATGCATAGGAGAAATGATGGATACTGTTTTGGAGGGAGTAAAATTAATTTAATTATATGACATGGGCAGTATTAATTTTTAAGAAATGACTTCCTGAAGAAGAATCACCAGCCTTATATTGAGGTCATGATCATAAGGGTTTGTGACTCTCTGGACAATAACTGTACTACAAGAACCCGGGCAAAAATAAATACTGTCAACTATAGTATATGAGAAGACCACTGGAGTTAAATGAGACATCAGGAAGAGACTAAGATATTTAAACAAATCAAATAACCTAGTAAGAGTATGCATTACCTTGTGTCTGCTAACCCATGTCACCATATGTGATCAAATTGAAAGCAAATGCATCTTCTATAGCTCTAAGAACCTATTAGTGATACCTATGTCTGTACCTACATCTTTCCCAGAATTCTTTGTTGCTGGTGAATCTTCAAAGCCTCACAGGAACCATAAGGAGCTGCTGCAAAGAACTCACTCTTTAAATCTCCTTAGAAGATACAAAGCATGCATTGTTCTTCCATTCACCAAAGTGTCATTGCCACATATAATATCATGTCTACCCTTAAACACAGGAATATAGATCCACCATAGTTTGAGAACAATGAAGAAACCTTTATAAGACTTTATACATTCTGATGTCCTGCTCCAAACCTGATTTTCACAAGAAAGCAGGTAACACACAAGACTAGCAATTACTACATCCCATTGGTTAAACAAGACTCCAGATTTCAAAGCTTAGAACACTGGGAAACTTGCAGGCTTTTATGATATTGATTACATTTAGAGAAGAAATATACAGATTGTAACAGTTTACATACTGTGCACTAAGCACAGCCTTCAGTAGTTGGCTTATGTCCTAGGTATATCTCCAGGAGAAACTCTTTCTTTATAGAAACAATGAATAAAATTTCTAGAGCCAATAATTATTCCAGACTCAAAAACATCAGTATAAATACTTAAGATACATTTGAAAGGCAATAAAATTAAATCTCTACATGAATATACCAACTTTCTTGTTGCATGTCATTAGGAAAGATAATATATGTTATGTTTTAAAACATAACAAAAATAATGTTCTCTAGTCTACTTTGAAAGATAAAGCAGAATATGGACAGATATCTCAGTATTTAACAAGCTGAATGGGAATGTATGAAACTGACATATATCATTAAGAGGATGCATTTCAAGTGATGCTTAAGGAATTAAAGGAAAAATGTAAAAATGGTAAAAATTTTCAACAATAAACTAAATTGAGATTAAATTCTTCTGATGCAAAGATAACACCGTGGTTTTCATATATTGAAGGATCAGAAACAGGTGTCACTTTAGGTCTAACTAAACTACTCATTCAATCAGATGATTCTAGCCAGAGCTCTCAGCTCAAACAATTGATCAAGACTCATTGGGTCACCCTCTCACAATGCAGAGTGAACTGCCCATTCCCAGTCAAGCAAGATATTGCAGCTTGGCCTCTCGAAGCATGGAGGTTTTTTTTTTTTTTTTTTTTTGTTAGGCTCGGTATCACTGTGGGAGGATCATGTGTAGCTTTCATGCAGTAATAAACTCCCAAATCATCAGCCTCCACTCTAATGATTTTGATTGTAAAATCTGTCTCTGACCCACTGCCACTGAACCTGTCAGGTACCCCAGATTACCTGGACACCAAATAGATAAGGAGCTGTGGAGACTGACCGGGCCTCTGTACATACCAGTACAAATAGGTTTCTCCATCGCTATCTGACTTGACCTGCAAGAGATGGAGGCTGATTGTCCAATGGTAACTGGCAAAGCAAGTGGAGTCTGGTTCATCACAATATCACCACTGATTCCTGAAATTATAAAAGAGAAGTAAAACTCATGTGACATGTTCCTAAGAAATCTTTTGGAAATCCTTTATATTATTCAATTTGAGTGAGATCCTGGTATTTTTTGTGGTATCTGGAATGTATCAAATCCTTTTTTTTTTCACCACACACAAAAGCAAATGAATTTGGGGTCCTGAGATTACAGGGTACACTATCCTATCCCATCTAAGTCAGAATCTTCATCTTATCACATCTGCTGTCTTTTTAATTTCCCATTGTCACATAACTAAACTTCACATGCTCATCCTGCAGAACAGAAACTGCTTCATCACACATGGAAAATACACATAGGTATGCAGACTTCACCCTCTATGACCATTCTACACTGTCATCTTCCTCTATCCTTACCCAGAATCCAGAATATTAGCAGAAACAAGGACTGGACAGGACTCATCATTTTGAGATTAACTAATGAGAATTATCAGTGAAGGCAAGGGCACAGATCAGCTTTTATCTCAGGTCAGCAAGGAAAGGACCTCCCTAGGTTCTTTATGCAAATACACTGGTTTGTACAGCAGTGTACATATAGTACACAATTTTCAGGGCTTTCTGAATTTGAAAAATGACTCAAAATGTTCTACACCAACAGTAAAATAATTAGAAAAAAAGTGGTGATAGATGGTATAATAGCAGAATTCTGAAAACCTAACAATGTATTTCATATTTGTGATAAACATGAATAAAAAGGGCAGTCTTGTTTAATTTGAAATTTGCTAAAAATTTTATATAAAAATTTGAATAAATTGCAGAGAACTCAGAGAGTGTATTTAAAAGACAGGTAATTATGCTCAGGGATGAAAGGAGTTATCAGTAATATGTGCTCATATTTTCTAACACATTTCTAGATTACATGATGGAAACAAATAATTCAATTCTCTTTTCAAATTACTCTTCTTGTTAGAAAATAGACTTTTAATTGTAATCACTCAGATAAGTGATCAATATGTTTCAAATTAAATCCATAAAATAAGCAGTACAATACAAACTCAAACACTATGTCTGTAATGTTGAATAGTTTAATAAAGATAACATTTATTCTTCCATAAAGACATTGCCATTTTATACCTTGAGAAGTTATTAATAAATTATGAATGTTTTATATCACCTTATAAATGAACATATATTTATAAATGAATATGTATTTCCATTTATCTTGAGCAGATTCACAGGAGGGTAATTGACAACCTCCATGGAAGAAATAAAAATGAAGCCTGTCATAATTCACTAACTATAGATTGCTTTGTAGCAATATCTATGTTTTGTAATGCACATCCTTCTCCCAGTCAATTTAACTTCAACTTATGCTCATAAGAGATATATAATAATTTCATTCCTATGCCTCAAAGTATAAATGTAAATGCATTACTTATAATTTGTACACTGTTTTCCCTTAATTTTCACTGTCCTTTTTCATTTTGTCTCTTGGTCATTAACTACTAAATATGAACATTATTTTACTGATCATGCCTTGGAGATTTTTTGACATAATGTAGCCACTATTTATTTAATTTATTTATTCTATATGTCTTTTGTATCATGTATCTTGATCCCATGCATTCCCCATTCCCTTTGCATCTACTTTCCACTCCTGCATACACCCCAAAAAACACACTTTAAGATGAAAAAGTGAAAAAAAGAGATAACAAAAAATAACAAAATAAGGGAAAAACTGAAAAATCTCATCATGGAAGATACTGTATGAAATAGTAAGTCTTTTCAAGAAAACCTATGTCCATGTATCTTTATTCCAAATGTTCCTTGCAAAGAACTATGGCTCTGGCTCATGACCTCTGGTTTCCAATACCCTATGTTGCTCCTTTGTTAGAACTCCTCCTGTATATCCTATTCTTGTCCTGTGTTATAGAAATCTTGCAGCTTTGTGTCTGTAGGTCACATGAGTTCATGTGCTACAGAAAATCATAGATGGTGTGGTTAATTTGAAGGGCTAAGTCATACCTTGGGTCTGGCACTGGCATCAACACTGACAGTGTTTAGCTGTCAGGTGTGAAATAGGGGTGGCTCTCCCATGCTTACAATTTTGGGCGTTGTTCTCTCACACTTGCACTAATAGTGTTGGTTATATTGTGCTACCATAAGTGTAGGGCCTGCTCCCCCAAGTGTTGCAGATGGTGGGTATCAGGGAGAGTTCTCCCCTTCTTATAACTACAGGGTCAACTCTAACACCTTCCCCAGACATTGTTGGGAGGAGGGATGTCTATGCCCCACCCATGCTGCCATAAAACAGATGGATAATGGGAACAGCTCTTGTATGCTCACAATTTCATGTCTGGCTCACCCATGCCTGTGCTCACAGAGTTGGCTTTGTTGTGCTACACTGGCAAGGTTCAAGGCCTGCTCTCCCAAGTATTGCATCTGGGTGTGGGTCATGGATAGTTCTCCCACACTTATGACCTTAGGGCCAATTCTCTCATTTGGCTCAGACACTGATTTGTTTGTTGATGGAAGGCTCATTCTCCCACCAATTCCAGCACAAGACAGATGAGAAACAGGGAAAATTCTCCCATGCCCACAAGCATGATGCAGGGCCTGCTCTCCAGTGTGTTGCAGCTGATTTGGGTCAGGGTTCTTCCACACTTAGAACCACAAGGCAAGACCTCCAATCTCTGTCAGGCATTGATTTGGAGGTGGAGAGGCTCATTCTCCAGTCCATGCCACTAAAAGACATAGGAGAATATTTGAAACTTCAGGACTTTCTAGCCGACACCTCCTCTAACAGGGTTGGGTCTATTGTGATACCCTGCTGGATAACCACTGCTGTTAGAAAAAATTAAAATACATAAAATATAGTTGCCTGTAGAAACTTGTTGGTTACATATATTAATGGACTCAGTTGCATTTCTAATGTTAACTATTTTCAAAATTATCTTATCTTAAATATGTGGTGAATTAAATGACTGACAGCTCAGGGGTACTACAAGTTCAACCTCAATTAGTTAAAAGAAAAATAAGCAAATTACATCCCCAGAGAAAATATGACAGAACAATATATATCCATATAGAAAGCCATACATATGGCACAAATAATTCATCCCTAAAATAAAGTGACTGAAAATTATAACACAGATGAATATAAACATGAAACTGGAGCATCTTAAATAACCATGTATGAACATTCTATTCAGCATGAAGTTTTGAAGAGAGTTAGTATAACAGCAAACTGATGGCCAGTGAAAGAAAATGTATAATATAGACTTTAATAGTAAGCCATGATTTTAGCTCTGATAAACACTGGCAAAAGATGATGACATTTTCAAAATCTTTCTTAAAAGTTTATTTCATATTTACAATATTTTAAAAATTTCCTTCCTTTTATTGAAATTTATTTAATTATTTAATTGAGATGCACATTTTCCCCACTACCCTTCCCTACTCCCATCTGCACTTCCACATCCACACTCCTAATTTACTCAGGAGATCTTGTCTTTTTCCCCTTCTTAGGTAGATTCATATATGTTTGTTTTGGGGTGCTTTCTTTTACATAGGTTCTCTAGGAATGAGTCCTATAGGCTGGTTGCCCTTTGTTTTCCATCTAATATCCACTTAGCTGTGAGGACATATTATATTTGACTTCTGAGTCTGGGTTACCTTACTAAGGATGAAATTCTGCAGTTTCATCCACTGGTCTGCAAATTTCAAGATGTCATTGTCTTTACTGCTGAGAAGTACTCCATTGTGTAAATGCACCACATTTTCTATACCCATTCTTTGGTTGTGGGATATCTACACTGTTTCCAGGATTGGGCTATTATGAACAATGAACATACTTCATTATTGTACTATGAACATAGTTGAGCAAACATGCTTGTGGTATGAGTATGCATCCTTTGGGTATATGCTCAAAAGTAGTATTGCTGGGTCTTGGGGTAGAATGATTCACAATTTTCTGAGAAACTGCCATCCTGATTTCCAAAGCTATAGTACAAGTTTACAAGTCCACCAACAATGAAGGAGTGTTCCCCTTATTCCACATTCTCTCCGGCAGAAAATATCATCAGTGTCTTTGATCATAGTTATTCCAACAGGTATAAGATTGTATTTCAGGGTTCTCTTGATTTGCATTTCTCTGAGGACTATATATGCTGAGCATTTTCTTAAGTGTCTTTCATTTTAAGGTACCCTTGAATGCTTTGGCAAAGAAGACTATTACCAAAAGTTAACACCAGTAGCATATACACTGAGAGCAACAATGAATAAATGGAACTTAGTGAAACTGAGACATTTGTGTAAAGCAAAGAACAAGGTCGATAAGAGAAAATGGCAGCTTACAGAATTGGAAAAATATATTTGCTAACCCCACATCTGACAGAGGAATGATCTGCAAAATATACATACAACTCAGGGAACTAAGTTTCAAAAGACTAAAAATTCTTGTAAAAATATGGGGTACATATCTAAATAGAGTACTCTCAACAGAGGAATCTCAAATGTCTAAAAGGACTACTATTTTAAATAATCAAGGAAATCTTCAGCACAATATTGAAGCAAATCAAACACTTTACTTGGTTATACACAATATATTTATTTTTAAATATATAGTAAAATTAAGTCACTTTAGAAAATGGAGCAATGTTCTCAAACTATACATCCACAGAAATAGGTTTTCTGAACAAGTGGAAGCTCTTGGTCCCCAGACTGATAGCTGGGAAACCAGCATGGGACTGATCCAGACACCATGAATGTGGGTGTCAGTGAGGCAACCTCATAAATCCATGGGGCTTCCTGTAGTACATCAATACTTATTCCTAGCATAGGAATGGACTTTGGGAGCCCATGCCCCATAGAGAGATACTCCTTGAGCCAAGACATACAGGGGTGGGCCTAGGCCCTATCCCAAAAGATATGACAGCCTCTGAAGACCCCATATGAAAGGCATCACCCTCACTGGGGAGAAGAAAGGGTTTTATTTGGGGGTGGCAGGGGAAGAGGGGAGGGAGAGGGAACCAGGATTGACATGTAAAACAATCCTGTTTCTAATTCAAATTTTAAAAAACGGAAAAAAGAAGACATATACATTTTATGGTCACATTATATCCTCACTATATTTCATACTTTTATTGTGAGGAATATATGATACATTATATAGTACTGGAAGAAATAAATAAAGCTAGTTACAACTTGCTATGTATCTGTGAGAATGATGAAAATACACAACACAGACAAAAAAATGATGAATTGCATATCAAAAACCTGAATTTCTATTCATTGTTGATAGAAATGCAAATGGTGGGACCACTCTGATGACAGCTTCATGATTAATGAAAATGTAAAGCATGTTCTTACTTTGTCATCCTGAAACTTCTGTATACATCTAAAGGATTGCAATCTAGGTTTACACAAAAATAGACATGAAGAGTTTATTGCAGACTTATATATAACTGTCAAAGCTTGAAAAAAATCTCCTTTAAGGGTGAATAGATCAATTAACTTTAGTATATATATCCATGAGATATTATTGAGGGTAAGGAAGAAATGCGATGCAGATATTTGAAAATTCATGGAGGAAATATAAAATGGTAATCCCTAGAGAAGTCAGTCTGATGACTTAATTCATTTCATTATGATTCAAATTATGTGAAATTCAGTAAAATCAAAACTATGGGAGAGAAAAATCACTAGTGATTTCTAGTTATTAGAGGAAAGGAGTGATGCATGATATTCAGAGTATTTCAGGGCAGTGGAACAACTCAGTTTGTTTCACAATGAAGTATACATACCATAAAATTTTTGTTCAGAGGCATTTATTATATGAAACCACAGCCATATTTTTAATGAAATCATGTTCTTTGAGTTATAAACCATCCAGACCAGTGTGTCACACAATGCAACAAATGCACTTCTGTGGTGGGAGATACTCATAATGGGAGAGGCTAGACAATTTAATTGATAGGAGGGACACTTAGCACTTCATTAATTCTCAAACAAACTGCCCTGCTTCAAAAAGGAATCTAAGTTATTTGGAAATTGACAAACTCCAAGGATGCAAATGTCCATAAATAAATTTAAATTTGCTACTAATTTGAAGTCATGACATCTGAACTTCACTTTACACAATAATGGAGACATTGTGTACCACATATCTCTAGTTTCTGTTCTCATTTTTCCCAAAAATGAATCACAGTAATCAATGATCAAGGAATTAAATGTTGTTTTGTTTTTGAGCTTTCTTTAAGGTTCATGTAAGTCATAAGAATAACAAAAAAGATTTATTCATTTATATTATAAAACTTACAAAAGTTTATTCATTCAGCATAAAAATATGGGATGTCATAGCATAGAACTCTGTGGAAATTTTAATGTAATTGGCCCAAGTATTTTCAAAAGGAATGACACTTTTAAGGTGTGTGGTTTGTTGGAGTGGTTATGACCTTACTGAAGGATAGTGTCACTGGAGAGACAGCTTCTAGGGTTTCCTATGCTCAGGTTACCATCCAGTGTATTAATGGATTTGCTATATGTAGGATTCTAAGCTCCTCCACGATTACCACATACATCTGCATGCTTCCACTCTTCTGAGCATGATGATAATGGGCTGATCCTTGAAACTGTAAATGTGCCACCCCAATTAAGTATTTTCATTCCTAAGAGTTGCCATGGTCATTGAGACTATTTACAGCAATAAAAGCCATAACTAACACAACTTTGGGTGCCTGGGTTAAATGTCTTGATAAGGGTTATAACATAGCTCCAGTTGCAATTAGGGAAGTAAGAAGATCAAGGAATCACACAATCTCTTCATACATGCTGCACTATCTACTGTTCTGTTCATTTCTTCAGGGGGAAGAATTTTACTTCTTGTTTCAGAAAAGTCATTCTTAGACTTGTTGAGAGTTGAGTGAGGTCCTTTTGGTTGAAAGGGAAGGCCTTGGGTTTTCTCAGGTAATGTGCCCATAAACTTCAAGCCATGTTGCATCTGAGAAACAATTCCAGACTGTTAAATGTGTCATTAGAGACTGCTTAGCACTCATTTTCATGCCTCTGTATCCATGGTTAGTTTATGTTATGATCTGTATTACTGTAAGTAGGGAATCATAACTTTATTGACAGGAATAAGTTCCAGAATCTTCTTTGATGGTGAGAATAAAATCCATCCCAGTCCCACTACCAGTAAACCTTAAGGGGATTCCAAAGAAGGAATTAGTAGCATACTTGATGAGGAGCCTTAGAGTCCAGTCAATTTTTTGTTGATACTAATGTGTGTCTAGAGCACTGTCATAACTAGGATGAGAGTTAATGGTGAATGTCTTCCCTGGAGTCACAGACAGGACATCTGGAAACTGGGTTAGCACAATGTCACCCCAGAAGGCTGAAACTAGACATGGAATATTCATTAGAACATGGCTATTTATAAAAATTATTTCTATCCTACTTTGAAAATTGCAAAGAATATTGTTCCCAATTGTGCACATAAACAGTGACAATTTCATACGATACATATCTCCCAAGTGAAGAAAAATATTTGGACATTTATGTAATATCACTACATTTCCATTAGTCTGACCTGAAATCAAGAAGAGCAGAAACCCAACAAGTTGTGGTGAGGTCTCCCTGCTTTCTCTGTGTATATATTTATCAGTCCACACATGTGCCAGAACATCTCATAATGGTATAAGAACCAAGCAAATAACTTGAAAGATATATTTATGTAAATAATGGGAGTGGCATATTTATTTTAAATATTGACACAATCTGTATATCAGGCTTTCTGGTCCCTACTCAGAAAACAGTATGTCTCCCTCTGCTGGTCAACTACAAGATGTTTAAATTTGATGGAGATCTGAAGTTACTTTTCCAAATATAGGTTTGGGTTTTGAGCACAATCTAATGCATTTTTCCACAGTAGAATTGATGTGGAAAGAACAAAATCTTATACCACCATTAGTAATTCAAAATGATATTGACTCCCTTACTATGTCTCAGTATTGGTTAAACTAGTTTAATTGGCTGAATATAAAACATTAATCCTTATAAAACTAAAGTAGTATCATGTTAATTAGACATATGACACCAGAAATTGCAGTGATTTGCTATTATGGTATTGCATCCTCCAAAGCATGGAATGAGAAATTCATAGAAATTTCTATGTCTGCCCAATGAGGAAGATTTTCAGAAGACTATATATCAGAATATATATATATATATATATATATTATATATATATATATATCCAATAATAGCAATATGTTATGCATCAATAGCAGCAACAGTTTTCCAGGTTCTGCAGTCATTTGAACAAAAATTGTAGAAACATCCAGCATACTCCATTTAAAACAAAACAAAACAAAACAAAAACAAAAAAACACGGCCACCAAAAAAAAGTTAAAAACAGAATCCCAGAAAACAGCACAGTTCTGTTTCTCTTTTGGTACTTGGCACCATTTTTCTTTTAAATTAGATTCTCAATCATCATCTGGGAGGAAACCATTCTGAGCAACATCATTAAAAACAGCTCTGATAAAGCAAGGTCACTACTATGTATCATTAAGCAGATCCACATATGAGTGAGTGCATATCATGTTTGTCTTTTTGTGATTGGCTTTCCCCACTCAGAATGATTTCTTCAAGTTCCATCCATTTTCCTACAAATTTCAAGATTCCATTGTTTTTTTTCTGCTGAGTAGTATGCCATTGTGTACAAGTACCACAATTTCTCTATTCATTCTTTGGTTGAGGGGCATCTAGGCTGCTTCCAGTTTCTGAATATTACAAATAATGCAACTATGAACATGGTTGAACATATGTCCTTGTTATATGAATGTGCTTCTTTTGGGTATATGCCTAGGAGTGGAATTGCTGAATCTCATGGTAGACTCATTCCCATTTTCTTGAGGAGTCGCTATACTGATTTTCACAGTGGCTGTAGAAGTTGGCACTCCCACCAGCAGTGAAGGAGTGTTCCTCTTTCTCCGCATCCTCTCCAGCATAAACTGTCATTGGTATTTTTTATTTTAGCCTTTCTGACAGGGGTAAGATGGTGTCTCAGATTTATTTGAATTTGCATTTCCCTGATTGCTAAGGATGCTGAACACCTTCTTATGTGTCTTTCAGCCATTTTAGATTCCTCTATTGAGAATTGTCTATTTAGTTCTATAATTGATTTTTTAATTGGGATGTTCGGTGTTTTCGAGAATAGCTTCTTGAGTTCTTTGTATGTTTTGGAGATCAGCCCTCTGTCAGATGTGGCGTTGATGGATATCTTTTCCCAGTCTGTGGGCTGTCGTTTTGTCTTGCTGACAATGTCCTTTGCCTTATAGAAGCTTCTCAGTTTCTGGAGGTCCCATTTATTAATTGTTGATCTCAGTGTCTGTGCTACTGGTGTCATGTTCAGGAAGAGTTCTCCTGTACCAATTAATTCAAGGGTAGTTCCCACTTCATTTTCTATAAAGTTCGGTGTGGCTGGGTTTATGTTGAGGTCTTTGATTCATTTTGACTGAAATTTTGTGCAGGGAGAAAGGCTTGGGTCTATCTGAAATCTTCTACATGTTTGTACCAGTTATGCCAGCACCGTTTGTTGAAGATGTTCTTTTTGTTCCAGCGTATATATTTGGATTGTTTGTCAAAAAATCAGGTGTTTGTAGGTCTGTGGGTTAATCTCAGGGTTTTCAATTCTATTCCATTGGTCTACTTGTCTATATTTATGCCAATACCAAGCTGTTTTCAGGATTATAGCTCTGTAATAGAGCTTAAAGTTAGGGAAGGTGATGCCTACAGAAGTTTCTCTATTATACAGGCTTGTTTTGGCTATGCTGAGTCTTTTGTTTCTCCATATAAAGTTGAGAATTGTTCTTTCAAGGTCAGGGAAGAATTGTGTTGGGATTTTGATGGGGATTGAATTGAATCTGTAGATTGCTTTTGGTAACATTGCCATTTTTACTATGTTGATCCTGCCTACCCAAGAGCATGGGAGATCTTTCCATTTTCTGGTATCTACTTTAATTTCTTTCTTTAGATACTCAAAATTCTTACGGTACAGCTCTTTCACTTTTTTGATTAGTGTTACTCCAAGGTATTCCATGTTGTTTGTGGCAATTGTAAAGGGTGATGCTTCTCTCATTTCTTTCTCCACCGATGTTTCATCAGGATATAGTAGAGCTACAGATATTTTTGAGTTAATCTTGTTTACTTCCACTTTGCTGAACATGTTTATCAGCAGTAGGAGTTCCCTTGTTGAGTATTTTTTTGGGGGGGTCACTTATGTAGACTATCATATCATCTGCAAATAGTGAGAGTTTGAATTCCTCCTTTCTGATTAGTATTCCCTTAATCTCCTTTTGATGTCTTATTGCTCTAGCTAGAACTTCAAGGACAATATTGAAGAGGTATGGAGAGAGGGGACAGCCTTCCTTGTTCCTGATTTTAGAGGAATTGCATTGTGTTTCTCACCATTTAATTTGATGGTGGCTATTGACTTGTTGTATATTGCTTTTATTGTGTTGAGGTATGTTCCTGTTATCCCAGATTTCTCCAGGACCTTTATCACGAAGGGGTGTTGGATACTGTCAAAGGCTTTTTCGGCATCTAGTAAGATGATCATGTGATTTTTTTCCTCAGTCTGTTTATATGGTGGATTACATTGATGGATATTCGTATGTTGAACCATCCTTACATCCCTGGGATGAAGCCTACTTGATTGCGATGGATGATTTCCCTGATTTGTTCTTGGATTCAATTTGCCAATATTTTATTGAGAATTTTTGCATCAATGATCATGAGGGATATTGGTTTGTAGTTCTCCTTCTTAGTTGTTCTTTGTGTGGCTTGGGTATAAAGTTTATTTATTACCAAACTTATAAAAAGAGTTTGGTAATGACCCTTCTGCCTCTATTGTGTGGAATACTTTGAGGAAAATTGGTATTAACTGTATTTGAATTTCTGGTAGAATTCTGCACTGAAGCCATTTGGCCCTGGGCTTTTCTTGGTTGGGAGTATTCCAATGACTGCTTCCATTTCATTAGAGGTTGTAGTTCTATTTAAGTTGCTTATCTGTTCTTGATTTAATTTTCGTTAAGTGAAATCTGTCCAGAAAATTTTCCATTTCCTTTAGATTTTCAAATTTTGAGGAATATAGGTTTTCAAAGTATGACCTGATTATTCTCTGGATTTCCTCTGTGTCTGTTGTTATGTCCCCCTTTTATTTCCTGATTTTATTAATTTCCATGTTCACTCTTTGTTGTTTGGTTTGTCTATCTTGTTGATTTTCTCGAAGAACTATCTTTTTGTTATATTGATTTTTTGTATTGTTTTCCTAGTTTCAATTTTATTGATTTCATCCCTCAATTTGATTATTTCCTGGCATCTGCTCCTCTGGGATGTATTGGCTTCTTTGTTTTCTAAAGCTTTCAGTTGTGTTGTTAATTCACTAGTGTGATTATTCTCCTGTTTCTTCATGTGGGCATTTAGCGCTATGAAATTTCCTCTTAGCACTGCTTTCAAAGTATCCCATATGTTTCAATACGTTGGGTCAGCATTCTCATTGAATTCTAGGAAGTCTTTCATTTCTTTTTATGTTTCTTCCTGGACCCATGAATTGTGCAATTGGCTGTTACTTAATTTCCATCAGTTTGTAGGTTTTCTGTAGTGCCTGTTGTTGAATTCTAATTTTAAAGTATGGTAGTCTGATAAGACACAGGGTGTTATTTCAAGTTTTTTGTACCTTTTGAGGTTTGCCATGTTGCCAAGTATGTGGTCTATTTTAGAGAAGGTTCCATGTGGTGCTGAGAAGAACGTAAATTGCTTTGTATTTGGGTGGAAGGTTCTATAGATATCTGCTAAGTCCAACTGTACCATAAATTCTATTAGATCGTTTGTTTCTTTGTTAAGTTTCTGTCTGGTGTTTCTGTCCTGTGTTGAGAGTGGGGTGTTGAAATCTCCCACTATACATGTGTGCAGTTTTACGTGTGATTTGAGTTTTAGTAATGTTTCTTTTACAAACGTGGATGCATTTGTATTTGGGGCATCAATGTTCAGAATTGAGTCTTCAGCCTGAAGGATTTCTCCTGTGATGAGTAGGAAATGACCTTCTTCATCTCTTTTGACTGATTTTCATTTAAAGTCCAATTTATTGGATATTTGGATTGCTACTCCTGCTTGTTTCTTGGGTCCATTTGATTGGAACAACTTTCCCCAAACTTTAATTCTTAGGTACTGTCTGTCTTTGAGGTTGAGGTGAGTTTCTTGTATGCAGCAGAAGAAAGGATTCTGTCTTCTTATTCATTCTGCTAATCTATGTCGTTTTATAGGGGAATTGAGACCATTAATGTTGATGGATATTAGTGACCATTGATTATTGTTCATTCTGGATTGTTTTTGATTTGGTGATGGTGGTGAGATTATGTGTGGGATTCTGTCCCTTTTTTCCTTTTGGCTGTTGGTAAATTGGGATTATCTATTGCCTATGTTTTTCTGGTTGAAGTTAAATTTCCCGGGTTGGAGTTTTCCTTCCAATACTTTTTGTAGGGCTGGATTGGTGGCTATGTATTGTTTGAATCTGCTTTTGTCATATAATATCTTGTTTTCTCCATCTATAATGAATGAAAAGGTTTGCTGGGTATAGTAGTCTGGGCTGGCATCCATGGTCACTATGTAGGTAGAATATCTATCCAGGACCTTCTGGCTTTCAGAGTTTCAAAGGAAAAGTCAGGTTTGATTCTGATAGGTTTGCCTTTATAGGTTGCTTGACAATTTTCCTTTGCTGCCCTTAATATTTTCTCTTTGTTGTGTATATGTTTGGTGTTCTTTTATTATTATGTGGTGAGGTGACCTTTTTTGGGTTCAGTCTATTTGGTCTTCTGTAGGCTTCTTGTATTTTCATTGGTATGCCTTTCTTTAGGTTGGGAAAGTTTTCTTCTATGATTTTGTTGAATATATTTTCTGCGCATTTGAGTTGGATTTCTTCACCTTCTTCTATACCTATTATTCTTAAGCTTGGTCTTTTCACGGTATCCAATATTTCCTGGTTATTTTGTGATAGGGTTTTGCTGGACTTAAGATTTTCTTTACTTGATGAATCTATTTCCGCTAGTGTGTCTTCAACCCCTGAGATTCTCTCTTCCATCTCTTGTATTCTGTTGGTTATGCTTACATCTGTAGTTCCTGATCATTTACCCAGCTTTTATATTTCTAGCATTCCCTCAGATTGTGCTTTCCTCCTTATCTCCATTTCAGTTTTTAGGTCTTGAACTGTTTCCTTGAGAGATTTTTTGATATCTTGTAATTTTTGGTTAGTTTTTTCTCCCATTTCTTTAAGGGATTTTCTCATGTACTCATTGAATTCCTCTTTGAGGTACTCTATCATTTTCCTGAAGATGTTTTTAAAGTCATTCTATTCTTGTTCATCTGCATTGTGATGTTCAGGTCTTACTGGTGCATGGTTCCTAGTCTCCAGTGTTGTCATATTGGATTTTCTCTTGTTGGATGTGCTTTTACCTTGTCCTCTTCTCATGCTTTCTTCTGGTGGGTGTAGCAAGATTTTCTTGTTCTCCTGTTGGGAGAGGGACCAAGGTTCTCTTCTGGTAGATGCAAACAGATCCAGTACTCTGATGTCGGTCCTCTTCTTTTGGATGAAGGTGTCACTGTTTCCTGGGTGTCGGTAATGTTCAGGCATTCAGGGTCCAGTGTGGCTGGCAGTTGGAGGCAGAA
The DNA here is from genome assembly GCF_003668045.3 of Cricetulus griseus. Taxonomy (NCBI): domain Eukaryota; kingdom Metazoa; phylum Chordata; class Mammalia; order Rodentia; family Cricetidae; genus Cricetulus; species Cricetulus griseus. Next base: position 23,240 of record NW_023276909.1, read on the forward strand.
TTTTCACAAGGCCTAAGTATGTCAAATCCACTGCCAAACTCCGTCCAGCAGACAGGTCGCTTGCATTAGGTGACTCTGAGCAGCGACAACGATCAGCTCCTGGCGTACATGGACCGGCTGATGGAGGCCAGGATTCCCTGGGTGTTTGGTGTTCAGAACCCGCTGCAGCCAAACTGGTCCGGCACGCAGGTCACTTGTGTCAGGTAACTCTTGCATTTGTTGTTCTTGAAGAGCATCTGGGTTTAATTCTCAGGACCCACATGGTGACCCACAGCTATATTAGATTTCTATCCCTGAGGATACAGTACCCTCTTCTACCCTCTGAATGCACCTGTTGTACACACAGTGTTCTTACAAACATGCAGGGAAAATAGTCATAAATATGAAATTAATTTTAAGTGGTTCATATTGTGAACACAGATACATTTTTCTACTCACATGTATGGCCTTTAATATACAAGGGCTATCCGGCTATCCTTGGTGTAAGCAGAGGTTTTATTGTAATTATATATGTTGATTCTCCATTATATGAATTTCTATACAAATCTATTTGCAAATAATTTGTTTTATCTCTTTCATTGCTTATTTGTACATTGTGCTATTGCTTATATACCACTGGTTATAGCATGCATTTTCATCTCTATTTTTGTAATCTGATGTATAAAATGCTCAACTTTTTTAAATTGGGTATTATATTTGCCTGAACTTTGAAGATACCCGATGGCTCTAAAATAGTTTTGTCACTATGCTTTACCTCCTTAGAGATTTTCCACCATTACCTATTGACTCCCATTCAAATGAATTTTAAGACAGTATAGATATAATTATACAATTCATCTTAATCTTCAGTAGGATGAAGTATATAGGTAAAATTTATATTGTTAAAATGGCCTTTGTTGGCTGGGCATTGGTGGTGCACACCTTTAATGCAAGCGCTCAGGAGGCAGAGGCAGGTGGGTCGCTGTGAGTTTGAGTCCAGCTTGGTCTACAGCACAAGTTCCAGGACAACGTCCAAAGCAATACAGAGAAACCATGGCTCAAAAAAAAAAGAAAAAAAAAGAAAATGGGCTTTGTCTTGTCATTCTACTAGGCCATGAAACATCACACAGAAACAAGGTGGTAAATGTGGAATATCAGAAAGGGAACAAGAGAAGCAGGAACTTGAGAAAGAGATATTAAAATAAAAGGTAGTTATTTCTCCTTTCCTCTATATCCCTGTCTCACTTACAGATAAGTCAAACAACTTTGTTAGATAAGACCTTGTTACCACATGTCTTTAATCCAAACCACCGAACCGTTCCACCACATGGCACTATTGCCAAGCCACCCGAGTTCTTCCAGCTGCCACAGTAAGGTCCCAAGTAACATACAGAGACTTATATTAGGTACAAATTCTGCTTGGCCAATTGACAAGGATTCCTCATCTGCTAGCTCAGTCTTAATTATCAACCATAATCATAAGATTTATCTTATGGAGTATGCCAGCAGCAAGCCCCCTGTCTTCTGATTTCACATGGCAGCTCCAGAGAAGAAAGCAGGAGGAAGAGGAAGAACAAGAGAAAGGAGTGACTTCCTTCTTGTCCTTGCCTATATATGGGTCTGCATGGTATGTCACTTCCTGCCTGTATACATGACTTCCTTTTACTACATTTCCCAGAATCCTCCTTGGCTCATATTCCCGCCTAATTTGCTGAGTCATTAGCTAAGCAGTGCTTTTCTCAACAATGAGACAAAATACACAGAAGGACATTCCCCATTATCTCCTCTTTTCTGTCTAAATAAAAAGAAGGGTAAGTTTTCTTTTGTAATAAATGAAGAAAAGTATAACCATAACTATCTGTCTTCAACTCCATCAAAGGCCGAAGAAGGATAACATATAAACTCTAGAATTGACAGAGATATCATGTTACCTGGACAGTCACCCAAAGATCCTCTGTAACATTGGGGTATCAATCTTCAGCCCATAGGCCACAGACTGTCTCACACTGAGAGATGATCTCTTCAACACACACACACACACACACACACACACACACACACACAGACACACAGACACACACACACACAAATAAACACAGAGAGAGACTTAGAGAGAGACAGAAAAAGAGAGACACAGATAGAGATAGACAGACATTGACACACAGGAGGAAAGAGTCTCTGAAAATCTTTTTGAATTACTAAAATATTATTTAAGAATGTGTGGTTGTTAAATGCACATTATTTTTAGAGTTATCTTACACATGTAGACAGAAGAAGTGAAAATTCAGGTCAAATATTTTGTATAAGATTAATGTAGTGCTGTTTTTCATTACAGTGTCTGCACCTGAATGCACTGCTATTTCAGTCACTGACTGTGTCTCCACAATCACTGACCACTGCTCAGGAGAACGTTTTGAGGGACTTCTACATCCTGATACAATTGCTTCTGCCTCTGCAACCAAAATTACTTCTTAATTAAATCTCAATTTTTTTTCTATTTTACCAATAAAGTTCTGGGAGTCAGCTGCTTGTGTGAAAACCTGCTAGCTAAGTATGGCAGAAATGGAATTATCCAATTATCCTGCCTAGCCTGCAACCAAGGAAGAGAGATTCCTCCATAATAGTAAACTGAAAAAATGGCCAAATTCAGAAGTCCCTCAATTATAGTTTTAATCAATTTCTGGAGTCCCTCCTACTTTCAATGGTTACTTCCTGTCAACTAGTTGCTGACTCTACCTTCTAAGGAAAGGTTTACTTTAATTAACATAAATTCAGTGTTCAAAATGTGTTCAAATATCCCACTTAAATGGAGGGGCATCTAAACCAAGTCCTCTTAACATGAATATGAGAGTCCTACAATTTGGATGATGGTGGGTCCATGAGTGACACACTTGTTGATAGAGCATGCTATTGACTTGGCTTCTCACTTTAAGAAAATAAGGGAGGAGAAATCCAGTATTCTTAGCTGGCAATTCTGAAGAGCCTTAGGAAAGGGTTTAGGGAGGACATAGTCAGACCCACCTGATGGCTCCCTTGAATGAAGAGGGCTCAGAGCATGGTCAAGAGTCATAGAACCCATTCAAGGTTTTGCCCCACACATTTCAAAGATTGGTTTCATGTTATTTGGAAGCAGGTTTGAAAGTTACTGTGTCATGTGATGCTGAATCTGCATCAATTTGAATTAATCTGAATTTTCCTGTTGCCACCTTTGCTCTGCAGTAGCTCCTTTCTTAGAAGAGTCTAAATGTGGCATTGTAATTCCTGATTTTTTTAACATGTCATTTCTTGTGGGCCTTCACAAGTCATTAGGTATCACATAATGCAGATTATCTGCAGACAATTTCCTTCTCTTTCTCTCTCTGTATTTCTCAGTATCACTGAGGTGCTGTTTTTGGTGATGCTTACTGAATTCATGTTCCACATTTCATTTCTCTGTTTTGGGAGTATGAATTATGTTAGTCTCAACAGCTTTTTCATTATTTGTTTTTTTTTTTCTGTCTGAAAGTGTTACTAGATGAAGCTACAGTCATGAAAACTATGAATTGATTTGTTTTTTTTTTTGTTTTTCAAAACAGGATTTCTCTGTGGCTTTAAAGGCCATCCTGGAACCAGCTCTTGTAGACCAGGCTGGTCTGTAGCTCACATAGATCTGCTGCCTCTGCCTCCCAGTGCTTGGATTAAAGGTATGTGCCACCACCACCTGGTGCTGAATTGAATTGTTTAATCATTTTTTATTTGAATTAGAATCAAGATTGATTTACATGACAAACCCATTTCCCCTCTCCATCCAGTCCTCCCCTACCACCTCCCCCAACTAAAACCCTACCTATAACATACACTTTCTTCTATTCTTCACCTGATTAAATCTTTCTCTGTCCCTCATGATCTGTGAATCCTTCCTCTTCTTCCCTTCTCATTCTCATAGCTCTCTCTCCCCTCTTCCCATGATCTCAATTCGTTCAGGGAATTGTGACACTTTCCCCTTAACCAGGGGACAATGTTTGTCTCTTTTAGAGTCCTCCTTGTTTACTAGTTTCTCTGGCAGTGTGGATTGTAGGCTGGTAATCATTTACTCAATGTCTAAAATCCACATATGAGTGAGTACATATCCTCTTTATCTTTTTGTGATTGGTTACCTTGCTCAGAATGGTTTGGCAGCCCACAGACTGGGAAAAGGTGTTCACCAACCTCACATCTGACAGAGGGCTGATCTTCAAAGTATACAAAGAACTCAAGAAGCTAGTCTTCAAAACACCAAACAATCCAATTAAAAAGTGAGATATAGAACTAAATAGACAATTCTCAATAGTGGAATCTAAAATAGCTGAAAGACACATATGAAAGTTTTCAACCTCCTTAGCAATCAGGGAAATGCAAATCAAAACAATTCTGAGATATGATCTTGCTCCTGTTAGAATGGCTAAAATCAAAAACAACAATGAGAGTTTATGCTGGAGAGGATAGGGAGAAAGGGGAACACTTCTCCACTGCTGGTGGGAGTGCCAACTTGTACAGCCACTTTGGAAATCAATAAGGTGACTCCTCAAGAAAATGGATCCAGCAATTCCACTCCTAGGCATATACCCAATAAAAGCACATTCATACAACAAGGACACCTGTTCAATGATGTTCATAGCAGCACTATTTGTAATAGCCAGAAACTGTAAGCACCCTAGATGCCCCTCTCCTGAAGAATGGATAGAGAAAATGTGGTACATTTGCACAATGGAGTACTACTCAGTGGAAAAAATTAAAATCTTGAAATTTGCAGGAAAATGAATTGAATTTAAATTCAAGAAAATTACTGCTAGGGAAACCTGAAATCTTATTGTTACCAATTTCAAAACAAGGTTTTTTATTTGGATATTATCTGCAATGTTAATATGTACTAGGAAACATAAGTGTATTAACTTATTTGGTAATAATAATCTTCTGTTATACACTTCTTGAAGATGTGCAATTTGGGGAAAATCTTATTGTCATTGGAAGATTAATGTGTTCTGTCATAATTAGCTTAATTTTCATTTGTTCTTCTTGGCACATGTTGTTCCCAAAAGTAAACAACAACAAAAAACTTCTCCCAGTTTATGTCATGTTTGCAAAAAGAGGAACTCTTTAAACACATTTTCATGTAATGCATACCCATCAGACCTAGTCTTTTTCATTGAGCCCATTTGAATCTTTGGTCCAAATAATTTGAAATTTTTGTGGTTTATATTGTACTAAGGGAGGAGAAAGATTTTCAATTGTAATCAACATTTTGAGGCTTAGGTCACCTCTAATTAGGATTAGAGTCCATGGACTTCAAAAGTTATTTATGAAATGCAACTGTGGTTCATAAGGAGAAGACTTCACCCCTAGTTGACAGGAAAACATGGTAGCATCATTCATACTGATACTGATTTGGGAAACATGGAAAATACAGGACTATTGGAAACTTAGATGCTTCTCTGCAGCTTCAGAGAGTTACTGTGGCAGGGTTGAATTCCCTGAGGTGAAGCCCTGAGTGGCCCATCAAGAATTGTGACAATTAAGCCTGGGTTGCAATGGAAATCTCTACATGTTGGACTTCCATGAACCATCAATTTCTGAAAAGCATGACTAACATACAGGGAACAGAACAAACAGAAGTGAGAGGAACTTCAATTATAATAACTGATGCATCCTAGCGGTGAACGCTCTAAACCATTTGGAGGCTTTTGTCTTCAGGTCAAGTCCACATCCTTAGTCATATTTCTTAAACTTGACTTCATGAAAATGTCTCAAATATAAAGGGTGTCTATTCCAGTGGCTCATTTCAAATGTACTTTGTGAAGGAATCTCCTGAAACACCATAGTGCATCCATGTTCTCTTTACCAAATCCCGCATCTGTATTGTTTCAATTTGGCTAATTATAATATGGCTATCCATGCTCTTAACTGCTGAGTCATATGTCCATTTCCTTTTGTGTTGCTTTACTTAAAGTTTTCTATATTGGTCTCATGTTTGAATGAATTTATTACTCTTATTTCCTGCAGTACGTGTTAAAAAGGTTTAGATATTGTGAGTTTTATCAATATAATTTGTTCCTAGAAAATTTTATACTTGCATGTATTGCATTATTATTGCTCTTACTTGTAGGATGTCTTTTCTCTCCACCCTACAATTCTCCTTTCCACATTCATTTCTTTTGTTTGTATGTTTTGTTGTGTGACCCTGAGTTTAACTGGGATGTTTCTTAGACCTTGAGTTTAGTTTGTCTTTATCTGTTAGAGATTAGTGGGCTCACTGTATGATACACAAATAAAGACATTGACTTAGCTGAGCTGTGCAAGAAAAGAATCTTTACCAGAAGAAGCTGTTGAAAGTGTGATACCCCTTGTAATTAGCCCAATTTTCAAGCTCATAATCATTCATCTTGCCAGAACATTTACAGTACTTTTATCATTATCTGAATAGTGCTGGATCATATCCTTAATTGTGACTTTACTTAAAGCAGTCAGCAGAGTAGGCTGCAGAGGGCCATGTAGATATATAAGTTTATACGAGTTAAACACTTCCTGACCGTGAATTTCTCTTTACTTCATCTTGAAAATATCCTGTCTGAAAAGTCTGCCTTGCTCTCTCCTTTCTCTGGGCCCCACTGCTGCCTTTTTCATCACTGCTCCTTCAGTCTCTGCCTCACCACTCTGGTGTGCATCCTCTTCTCACACAAACTATCTCAGGAGCTTTATAAGTTACATATTTAGCAGTGAGCCCATTCTCAAAACCCAAGAAAAGTCACATAGTTTCTCTTAGGGTAGGGATATCACAATGACTAGCCATTGAGCAGCAATGGACTTGCACATATCTCTAAGTTGTGGAGGGTTCCCAGACAGTAAAAATATTGGATGAACCTTGAGGGTGTGGTGTACATGCAGACTAAAGTTGCTGCAAATTCTAACATTGAATCAGCAAAAAACAGGCCCTGGGAAAATGTCCTTGTCTATTTGTCTCTATGGGCAACCAGATATTGTCTCCAAAGGCTAACAGTCTACTTTCAATCTGCTCTGAAGTGAAGGCAATTGTCTCTGAAATACTGTGACTGAATATCCTATGAGTCTGAGTAATGTAAAACATCCTATTATTATTTCCACTCATCAAAACAGTACAGTCTAAGAGAAAATCAAATCAACTATATGTATGACCAACAAGCATAAAACACACTAGAAAAGCTCTGTGGAAATAATTTGTGGGATTGTGGATGAGAGTGATTTCAAGGATTGACTGACTCTTCATAATCTCTGCCTTTAACAGGGAAGACTTTGAATAAGAAAGATCATGAATGGTCATCAAAGATTGTAGGAGACACTAACAAAGGGAATATTTAGTGTCTTAGAGGAACAGATATGTCAGAGATTTTCAAAAGGCATAGAACAAGTAAGTTCTTTAAATTGGCAGAGTGAATAAATATTTTGAGAAATACAGGACAACTCTCATTCTATGGTGACACTTTAGTGTCAACAGACAGTATCTAGTCTCTTTCCTATAGATCATTAAACTATGTTTTTGAAAGGGTATTTTTCATGTCCTTATTTTAAAATGCAGTTATAAGTGTATGCACATATATTGACTTCCCTTTGTTCACTTCTATGCTTCTAAATTTCAGTCAAAAATATGCTTCTGGCCATTGCTCATCATGATGATTTAACACACAAAATCCCTAAGGAAAAAAAAAACACTTTCACCTCAAATTATATTTCTTGCAGTTTCTAAAGAATTAAATCTCCATTTGTCCATCTTCTTTTCAAATTTAAAATGAAAAGTATAATTTTTATCCAAGCATTAAGAAAACAATACTAAACCAAACAAGATAAAACCAAGTCACTCCATTTAAATGAAAATAGACTAAGTACATCCTATAGTCCCTAGTGGGGAATGCTTTCTCAGTAAGAAGTGTGTGTCTCCCAGGACTGGTTAAAGATTCCTGTAGACTGAGACTTCATGTGTTACTGAGCTGATCATATCCTGCAACTGTCCATAGGTCAGAAATGCTTTGCTGATTTGTATGAGACCAGAACAAATCCAAATTAACTAATTCATAGGTGACTCCTCACAGTCCCTGCAGGTGTCAGTCCTAGTCACACACAGCATGGCCCTGATAATTTTACTACTGTGGCTGTCAATATATTGTACAGGACAGAAAATTTGTTTAGCACAGTGTATCCTATATTTCTTTACTAATCAGGAGATTCTTACTAAAATTGCTAATTATGTCATTTTATGTTTGCTTGTTTTTCTACTGTCAGGTGCCAGATGTGACATTCAAGTGAGACAATCACCATCCCTCCTGTCAGCATCTCTAGGATACAGAGTGACCTTCAATTGCCTGGCGAGTCATGGCATTAGCAATGGCCTAAATTGGTGCCAGAAGTAATCAGGGCAATTTCCTACACTGTTGATCTATAATGGAAAAAAATTGCAATCTGGTGTCCTCAAGGTTCAGTAGCCAATATTCTGGGAGAAATTTCACTCTAAGCCTCAGCAATGTGGAACCTGAAGATGCTGCCACTTATTATTGTCTACAGTGTTACAGTACTAATGCCACAGTGATACAAGCCATGACATAAGCCACAAAGGACGCAGAAGTTGGAGGCTATGCTGTCCAATCTTTTACTCTTTGTGTTTTTATGTGCTCAGACTGCTTGTATACCAAGTAATAGTTTTGCTTGGAAGTATCCAGATAGCTGCACATTAATCCTGCTCTCTGTGGTCCTCTACCAGCATTCAGTGTGCATCTATCACAACAGAGGGAATAAACTGCATAAGCATGTGGTGCTTGCAAAGGTCTGAGCAGTTCAAGGACTCTCTGCTGATGCTTCAATCATCATGTGGCATACAGTAGGAGAGGCTCAATCCTTGTCTTATATGGTTAACCAAATGGGCTAATGGATAGTAAACATCCTCTTTGACTTCAAATTTTAGTGATGGTCTCTATTGAGCAACTCTACAGAAAACAAGGAAACGAGACTCATTACCAGACCATACCTTTATAGAATTACTCCAAGGGCATTTCCAGTGATTATCAGATAATTAGACATCTGACATAATTATTGGAGTAATCCCTTAATTATTTTATTACAGGAGAGCATCATGGAGAGCTGGTAAAATGTACAGGAATGGGTTTGGGTGGAGCATTGTTTCTCTGGATTGGTGTTTTTTTTCCCTTGGAAGATGTATATTATCTGATTCAGTCCTATGTTCCCTGCTGCTTATGTGTCATATCTTTAATAGTTTCTAGCATCTGGTTACATCATCATAATGTTCTACCTCACAGAGTCTAAATTAACAGCACCAGTGTGGACTGAAATATCTAAAATGACATTTTGATCACATATTTTACCATCTGGAGAATATATTTGTATTTAGTACACCTGTGTGCCATTCTATTCATTTTGTCCTGGAAAATTAACACCAAAATATGATTGTTATTTATCATTTGAATCATTAAGGATGTAATTGTTCATAAAGTGGGTCATTCTATAATTCTACTAATATGCTTTGATTTCTTGCTTAATATTTCTGTCAGTAATTTATTAAATATTTCTCACAGGGGGCACCAACATATCTTACTAATACAATAAAAAAGTGAGATGGCATCCACAATTAACTCATGGCAAATTAAGAAACTAAAACAGAAAGTTAGTCTTTGGTCTAAGAACTTATTTGACACATCATGATATGGGAATGGTGTAATTTTGTTCACCCAGAAACAATGTTGACATAAAGCATTTTAAAGGCCCAAGGTACCAGCAACCTCTCATCTGAGCATTTGGTATGAGTGTCAGAGAATTAAAACAGATTTTAGATTTCAATATCCACCTAGATGCAAAAATATTCAGAGACTTTCCATGTGACAACCATGATAAACTGAAAAAGTAATTTAAAATATAAAAACTGTAGAATTCACAAAAAAGGAGAGAGGGGAAGTTTAGAGGAATGAAGCCTAGAAATATATTTAAGCAAAGGTTTTGCATGCCTTGTTCTACTTGGTTTCTGTTCATGTAATAAAATACTGACTAAAACCATTTTGGAAAGCAAAGATTTATTTGGTTTACCTGTTTTGCTTCAGTCCATTATTGAGGAAATTCAGGGCAATAAATCAAACAGCAAACTGGAGCAAGGAACTTACACAGAGACCATGGAGGAATGCTGCTCCTTATAGCTTACTGCTAATAGCTTGCCCAGTTTTATTTCCTTATATATTCCAGGTACATCTGCCCAGAGATTGCATCACATCCTGTTGGCTGGGTCCTCCCACATCAATCATCACTAAAGAAAGAGAAGGGTAGAAGCGGATGGGGAGGAGGGCATGAGGGAACAGGAAGACCTAGTCAGGGAAAAAATACAGGAGAGCAAGAAAAGAGATATCATCATAGAAGGAGCCATTATAGGTTTAAAGAGAATTCTGGCACTAGGGAAATGTCCAGAGATCTACAAGGTTGACTCAAACTAACAATCAAAGCAATAGTTGAGAGGCTACCTTAAATGACCTTCTCCGATAATGAGATTGATGACTACCTCATATGCCATCCTAGTGCATTTATGCAGTAGCTGATGGAAGCAGATGTAGACACCCACAACTAAACACTGAGATGAAATCTGAAATATAGTTTCAGAGAGGGAGAAATAATGAGCAAAGGAGTCAAGACAAGGTGGGTGGATTTGCCCTGGGCATGTAT
>NW_023276909.1:34419-62245 GCF_003668045.3 Cricetulus griseus
CTGGTTGTCTGGTTCAGTGGTGAGTGTGGTGTGTAAAAGGATTCCCCTCTTACTGTGAGGGTTTAGTGTGCCTTCAGGTTTAGTTATATTTCTCTTTCAAGTGTTTGTATTTGTGTTTGGAGCATAGATATACAGAACTGAGATTTCTTTTTGGTGAATTGTTCCCTTGATGTATATGGAATAACCTTCTTTATCTCTTTTGATTAATTTTACTATGAAGACTAATTTTTTTATATATTAGGGTCGATACGCCACCTTTATTCTTAGGTCCAATTGATTAGAAAAATTTTCTCAATCTTTTATTGTGAGGTAATTTTATCTTTAAAGTTGAATTGTATTTCTTATATGCAGGAGAAAGATAGATTCTGTCTTCTTGTAAATTCTGTTCACCTGTGTCTTTTTATAGGCAAACTGAGACCCTAGATATTAATAATTTTTACAACATTTCACTGTTAATTCCTGTTTATTTTTGGATTTGTTTTTATTTGTTGTATTTTGTGGTGTGTGTGTGTGTGTGTGTGTGTTTGTGTGTGTGTGTGTGTGTGTTTGTGTATGTGTGTGTTTGTGTTTCCCTATTTTGGAATTTTGGTAGTGTGGTATTATCTATTTTGATTGTTTTTGTAATTATAGCTAACTTGCTTAGATTGGAGTTTCCCTTCCAGTATTTACCATAATGCTGGATTTGGGGATTGTTTTTTAAACCTGTTGTTTTCATAGAATTTATGATATTCTCCCTCTATAGCAATTGAGAGCTTTCAAGGTTTAGTCTCTGTAGAACATGTGTCTAGGTCCTCTGGCTTTCAGATTTTCCATTGAAAAGTCAGGTATAATTGTGATCTGTCTGTGTTTGTATGTTTCTTGGCATTTTTCCTTTGCAGCCTTTAACATTCTATATTTATTTTGTATGTTTGTTTTGATTAAGATTTGGGAGGGGACTGTTTTGGGGTCCAGTATATTTGATGTTCTGTAAGCATCTTTTCTTTTCACAGGCATTTTATTCATTGGGTTGGATAAGTTTTCTCCTATGATTTTGGTGAATATGTTTTCTGTGACCTTGAGATGCACATCTTCACTTTCTACTATAACTATTATTTTCTGGTTTGGTTATTTGAGCATTTTTTGCAATGTCCTAGATTTTCCTGGATACTTTGTATTAAAAATTTGTTGGAAGTTTTGGCTCTTGGGAATGGTGTCCCCAGTTTTTTGGGTTTTAAGGAGGTAGGATGGACATGTGATATATCCCAGGCAACTAGGATCTAGAGGCAAAGGGCCACCATCCAGTGCTCAGTTTGAGGGTGTCACTCACCTCTCTAGGTGGAGATTGGGAAAATGGTTCAATGACAAAAGATGTAGTGGTCAGGGAGCCTCTCTTGGTCACTTCTTACTTTTTGTGTCTGCTGTGGCTGGCTGAGCGGTTTGGAGGCAGCTGATGGCCTCTGGCTGGGACTGCATTACAGATTGGCCCAGAAGGACCACAGTCTACCAGTGCTCTGTGGGGTATAGACTAAGGAGTAGTCAAGGTCCTTTGGTGGAAGCTGAAGGGAGTGGTAAGGAACGATGATTACTACAGTTCCTAAGGGTAGGACACCACACTGCCTTCCTTTCAGAACCTTTCTACTTTTGTCTTGTGGCATGGTTGTCACTGACAACATGCCCAGGGCAAATCCACCCACCTTGTCTTAACTCCTTTGCTCATTATTCCTCCCTCTCTGAAACTATATTTCAGATTTCATCTCAGTGTTTAGTTGTGGGTGTCTACATCTGCTTCCATCAGCTACTGCATAAATGCACTAGGATGGCATATGAGGTAGTCATCAATCTCATTATCGGAGAAGGTCATTTAAGGTAGCCTCTCAACTATTGCTTTGATTGTTAGTTTGAGTCAACCTTGTAGATCTCTGGACATTTCCCTAGTGCCAGAATTCTCTTTAAACCTATAATGGCTCCTTCTATGATAATATCTCTTTTCTTGCTCTCCTGTATTTTTTCCCTGACTAGGTCTTCCTGTTCCCTCATGCCCTCCTCCCCATCCGCTTCTACCCTTCTCTTTCTTTAGTGATGATTGATGTGAGAGGACCCAGCCAACAGGATGTGATGCAATCTCTGGGCAGATGTACCTGGAATATATAAGGAAATAAAACTGGGCAAGCTATTAGCAGTAAGCTATAAGGAGCAGCATTCCTCCATGGTCTCTGTGTAAGTTCCTTGCTCCAGTTTGCTGTTTGATTTATTGCCCTGAATTTCCTCAATAATGGACTGAAGCAAAACAGGTAAACCAAATAAATCTTTGCTTTCCAAAATGGTTTTAGTCAGTATTTTATTACATGAACAGAAACCAAGTAGAACAAGGCATGCAAAACCTTTGCTTAAATATATTTCTAGGCTTCATTCCTCTAAACTTCCCCTCTCTCCTTTTTTGTGAATTCTACAGTTTTTATATTTTAAATTACTTTTTCAGTTTATCATGGTTGTCACATGGAAAGTCTCTGAATATTTTTGCATCTAGGTGGATATTGAAATCTAAAATCTGTTTTAATTCTCTGACACTCATACCAAATGCTCAGATGAGAGGTTGCTGGTATCTTGGGCCTTTAAAATGCTTTATGTCAACATTGTCTCTGGGTGAACAAAATTACACCATTCCCATATCATGATGTGTCAAATAAGTTCTTAGACCAAAGACTAACTTTCTGTTTTAGTTTCTTAATTTGCCATGGGTTAATTGTGGACGCCATCTCACTTTTTTATTGTATTAGTAAGATATGTTGGTGCCCCCTGTGAGAAATATTTAATAAATTACTGACAGAAATATTAAGTAAGAAATCAAAGCATAGTAGTAGAATTATAGAATGACCCACTTTATGAACAATTACATCCTTAATGATTCAAATGATAAATAACAATCATATTTTGGTGTTAATTTTCCAGGACAAAATGAATAGAATGGCACACAGGTGTACTAAATACAAATATATTCTCCAGATGGTAAAATATGTGATCAAAATGTCATTTTAGATATTTCAGTCCACACTGGTGCTGTTAATTTAGACTCTGTGAGGTAGAACATTATGATGATGTAACCAGATGCTAGAAACTATTAAAGATATGACACATAAGCAGCAGGGAACATAGGACTGAATCAGATAATATACATCTTCCAAGGGAAAAAAAAAACACCGATCCAGAGAAACAATGTTCCACCCAAACCCACTCCTGTACATTTTACCAGCTCTCCATGATGCTCTCCTGTAATAAAATAATTAAGGGATTACTCCAATAATTATGTCAGATGTCTAATTATCTGATAATCACTGGAAATGCCCTTGGAGTAATTCTATAAAGGTATGGTCTGGTAATGAGTCTCGTTTCCTTGTTTTCTGTAGAGTTGCTCAATAGACACCATCACTAAAATTTGAAGTCAAAGAGGATTTTTACTATCCATTAGCCCATTTGGTTAACCATATAAGACAAGGATTGAGCCTCTCCTACTGTATGCCACATGATGATTGAAGCATCAGCAGCGAGTCCTTGAACTTCTCAGACCTTTGCAAGCACCACATGCTTATGCAGTTTATTCCCTCTGTTGTGATAGATGCACACTGAATGCTGGTAGAGGACCACAGAGAGCAGGATTAATGTGCAGCTATCTGGATACTTCCAAGCAAAACTATTTCTTGGTATACAAGCAGTCTGAGCACATAAAAACACAAAGAGTAAAAGATTGGACAGCATAGCCTCCAACTTCTGCGTCCTTTGTGGCTTATGTGATGGCTTGTATCACTGTGGCATTAGTACTGTAACACTGTAGACAATAATAAGTGGCAGCATCTTCAGGTTCCACATTGCTGAGGCTTAGAGTGAAATTTCTCCCAGAATATTGGCTACTGAACCTTGAGGACACCAGATTGCAATTTTTTTCCATTATAGATCAACAGTGTAGAAAATTGCCCTGATTACTTCTGGCACCAATTTAGGCCATTGCTAATGCCATGACTCGCCAGGCAATTGAAGGTCACTCTGTATCCTAGAGATGCTGACAGGAGGGATGGTGATTGTCTCATTTGAATGTCACATCTGGCACCTGACAGTAGAAAAACAAGCAAACATAAAATGACATAATTAGCAATTTTAGTAAGAATCTCCTGATTAGTAAAGAAATATAGGATACACTGTGCTAAACAAATTTTCTGTCCTGTACAATATATTGACAGCCACAGTAGTAAAATTATCAGGGCCATGCTGTGTGTGACTAGGACTGACACCTGCAGCGACTGTGAGGAGTCACCTATGAATCAGATAATTTGGATTTGTTCTGGTCTCATACAAATCAGCAAAGCATTTCTGACCTATGGACAGTTGCAGGATATGATCAGCTCAGTAACACATGAAGTCTCAGTCTACAGGAATCTTTAACCAGTCCTGGGAGACACACACTTCTTACTGAGAAAGCATTCCCCACTAGGGACTATAGGATGTACTTAGTCTAGTTTCATTTAAATGGAGTGACTTGGTTTTATCTTGTTTGGTTTAGTATTGTTCTCTTAATGCTTGGATAAAAATTATACTTTTCATTTTAAATTTGAAAACAAGATGGACAAATGGAGATTTAATTCTTTAGAAACTGCAAGAAATATAATTTGAGGTTAAAGTGTTTTTTTTTCCCCTTAGGGATTTTGTGTGTTAAATCATCATGATGAGCAATGGCCAGAAACATATTTTTGACTGAAATTTAGAAGCATAGAAGTGAACAAAGGGAAGTCAGATATATGTGCATACACTTATAACTGCATTTTAAAATAAGGACATGAAAAATACCTAAACATAGTTTAATGATCTATAGGAAAGAGACTAGATACTGTCTGTTGACACTAAAGTGTCACCATAGAATGAGAGTTGTCCTGTATTTCTCAAAATATTTATTCACTCCGCCAATTTAAAGAACTTACTTGTTCTATGCCTTTTGAAAATCTCTGACATATCTGTTCCTCTAAGACACTAAATATTCCCTTTGTTAGTGTCTCCTACAATCTTTGATGACCATTCATGATCTTTCTTATTCAAAGTCTTCCCTGTTAAAGGCAGAGATTATGAAGAGTCAGTCAATCCTTGAAATCACTCTCATCCACAATCCCACAAATTATTTCCACAGAGCTTTTCTAGTGTTGGTCATACATATAGTTTGTTGGTCATACATATAGTTGATTTGATTTTCTCTTAGACTGTACTGTTTTGATGAGTGGAAATAATAATAGGATGTTTTACATTACTCAGACTCATAGGATATTCAGTCACAGTATTTCAGAGACAATTACCTTCACTTCAGAGCAGATTGAAAGTAGACTGTTAGCATTTGGAGACAATATCTGGTTGCCCATAGAGACAAATAGACAAGGACATTTTCCCAGGGGCTGTTTTTTGCTGATTCAATGTTAGAATTTGCAGCAACTTTAGTCTGCATGTACACCACATCTTCAAGGTTCATCCAATATTTTTACTGTCTGGGAACCCTCCACAACTTAGAGATATGTGCAAGTCCATTGCTGCTCAATGGCTAGTCATTGTGATATCCCTACCCTAAGAGAAACTATGTGACTTTTCTTGGGTTTTGAGAATGGGCTCACTGCTAAATATGTAACTTATAAAGCTCCTGAGATAGTTTGTGTGAGAAGAGGATGCACACCAGAGTGGTGAGGCAGAGACTGAAGGAGCAGTGATGAAAAGGGCAGCAGTGGGGCCCAGAGAAAGGAGAGAGCAAGGCAGACTTTTCAGACAGGATATTTTCAAGATGAAGTAAAGAGAAATTCACGGTCAGGAAGTGTTTAACTCGTATAAACTTATATATCTACATGGCCCTCTGCAGCCTACTCTGCTGACTGCTTTAAGTAAAGTCACAATTAAGGATATGATCCAGCACTATTCAGATAATGATAAAAGTACTGTAAATATTCTGGCAAGATGAATGATTATGAGCGTGAAAATTGGGCTAATTACAAGGGGTATCACACTTTCAACAGCTTCTTCTGGTAAAGATTCTTTTCTTGCACAGCTCAGCTAAGTCAATGTCTTTATTTGTGTATCATACAGTGAGCCCACTAATCTCTAACAGATAAAGACAAACTAAACTCAAGGTCTAAGAAACATCCCAGTTAAACTCAGGGTCACACAACAAAACATACAAACAAAAGAAATGAATGTGGAAAGGAGAATTGTAGGGTGGAGAGAAAAGACATCCTACAAGTAAGAGCAATAATAATGCAATACATGCAAGTATAAAATTTTCTAGGAACAAATTATATTGATAAAACTCACAATATCTAAACCTTTTTAACACGTACTGCAGGAAATAAGAGTAATAAATTCATTCAAACATGAGACCAATATAGAAAACTTTAAGTAAAGCAACACAAAAGGAAATGGACATATGACTCAGCAGTTAAGAGCATGGATAGCCATATTATAATTAGCCAAATTGAAACAATACAGATGCGGGATTCGGTAAAGAGAACATGGATGCACTATGGTGTTTCAGGAGATTCCTTCACAGAGTACATTTGAAATGAGCCACTGGAATAGACACCCTTTATATTTGAGACATTTTCATGAAGTCAAGTTTAAGAAATATGACTAAGGATGTGGACTTGACCTGAAGACAAAAGCCTCCAAATGGCTTAGAGCGTTCACCGCTAGGATGCATCAGTTATTATAATTGAAGTTCCCCTCACTTCTGTTTGTTCTGTTCCCTGTATGTTAGTCATGCTTTTCAGAAATTGATGGTTCATGGAAGTCCAACATGTAGAGATTTCCATTGCAACCCAGGCTTAATTGTCACAATTCTTGATGGGCCACTCAGGGCTTCACCTCAGGGAATTCAACCCTGCCACAGTAACTCTCTGAAGCTGCAGAGAAGCATCTAAGTTTCCAATAGTCCTGTATTTTCCATGTTTCCCAAATCAGTATCAGTATGAATGATGCTACCATGTTTTCCTATCAACTAGGGGTGAAGTCTTCTCCTTATGAACCACAGTTGCATTTCATAAATAACTTTTGAAGTCCATGGACTCTTAATCCTAATTAGAGGTGACCTAAGCCTCAAAATGTTGATTATAATTGAAAATCTTTCTCCTCCCTTAGTACAATATAAACCACAAAAAATTTCAAATTATTTGGACCAAAAATTCAAATGGGCTCAATGAAAAAGACTAGGTCTGATGGCTATGCATTACATGAAAATGTGTTTAAAGAGTTCCTCTTTTTGCAAACATGACATAAACTGGGAGAAGTTTTTTGTTGTTGTTTACTTTTGGGAACAACATGTGCCAAGAAGAACAAATGAAAATTAAGCTAATTATGACAGAACACATTAATCTTCCAATGACAATAAGATTTTCCCCAAATTGCACATCTTCAAGAAGTGTATAACAGAAGATTATTATTACCAAATAAGTTAATACACTTATGTTTCCTAGTACATATTAACATTGCAGATAATATCCAAATAAAAAACCTTGTTTTGAAATTGGTAACAATAAGATTTCAGGTTTCCCTAGCAGTAATTTTCTTGAATTTAAATTCAATTCATTTTCCTGCAAATTTCAAGATTTTAATTTTTTCCACTGAGTAGTACTCCATTGTGCAAATGTACCACATTTTCTCTATCCATTCTTCAGGAGAGGGGCATCTAGGGTGCTTACAGTTTCTGGCTATTACAAATAGTGCTGCTATGAACATCATTGAACAGGTGTCCTTGTTGTATGAATGTGCTTTTATTGGGTATATGCCTAGGAGTGGAATTGCTGGATCCATTTTCTTGAGGAGTCACCTTATTGATTTCCAAAGTGGCTGTACAAGTTGGCACTCCCACCAGCAGTGGAGAAGTGTTCCCCTTTCTCCCTATCCTCTCCAGCATAAACTCTCATTGGTGTTTTTGATTTTAGCCATTCTAACAGGAGCAAGATCATATCTCAGAATTGTTTTGATTTGCATTTCCCTGATTGCTAAGGAGGTTGAAAACTTTCATATGTGTCTTTCAGCTATTTTAGATTCCACTATTGAGAATTGTCTATTTAGTTCTATATCTCACTTTTTAATTGGATTGTTTGGTGTTTTGAAGACTAGCTTCTTGAGTTCTTTGTATATTTTGAAGATCAGCCCTCTGTCAGATGTGAGGTTGGTGAACACCTTTTCCCAGTCTGTGGGCTGCCAAACCATTCTGAGCAAGGTAACCAATCACAAAAAGATAAAGAGGATATGTACTCACTCATATGTGGATTTTAGACATTGAGTAAATGATTACCAGCCTACAATCCACACTGCCAGAGAAACTAGTAAACAAGGAGGACTCTAAAAGAGACAAACATTGTCCCCTGGTTAAGGGGAAAGTGTCACAATTCCCTGAACAAATTGAGATCATGGGAAGAGGGGAGAGAGAGCTATGAGAATGAGAAGGGAAGAAGAGGAAGGATTCAGAGATCATGAGGGACAGAGAAAGATTTAATCAGGTGAAGAATAGAAGAAAGTGTATGTTATAGGTAGGGATTTAGTTGCGGGAGGTGGTAGGGGAGGACTGGATGGAGAGGGGAAATGGGTTTGTCATGTAAATCAATCTTGATTCTAATTCAAATAAAAAATGATTAAACAATTCAATTCAGCACCAGGTGGTGGTGGCACAAACCTTTAATCCAATCACTGGGAGGCAGAGGCAGCAGATCTATGTGAGCTACAGACCAGCCTGGTCTACAAGAGCTGGTTCCAGGATGGCCTTTAAAGCCACAGAGAAATCCTGTTTTGAAAAACCAAAAAAACAAATCAATTCATAGTTTTCATGACTGTAGCTTCATCTAGTAACACTTTCAGACAGAAAAAAAAATAATAAAAAAGCTGTTGAGACTAACATAATTCATACTCCCAAAACAGAGAAATGAAATGTGGAACATGAATTTAGTAAGCATCACCAAAAACAGCACCTCAGTGATACTGAGAAATACAGAGAGAGAAAGAGAAGGAAATTGTCTGCAGATAATCTGCATTATGTGATACCTAATGACTTGTGAAGGCCCACAAGAAATGACATGTTAAAAAAATCAGGAATTACAATGCCACATTTAGACACTTCTAAGAAAGGAGCTAGTGCAGAGCAAAGGTGGCAACAGGAAAATTCAGATTAATTCAAATTGATGCAGATTCAGCATCACATGACACAGTAACTTTCAAACCTGCTTCCAAATAACATGAAACCAATCTTTGAAATGTGTGGGGCAAAACCTTGAATGGGTTCTATGACTCTTGACCATTCTCTGAGCCCTCTTCATTCAAGGGAGCCATCAGGTGGGTCTGACTATGTCCTCCCTAAACCCTTTCCTAAGGCTCTTCAGAATTGCCAGCTAAGAATACTGGATTTCTCCTCCCTTATTTTCTTAAAGTGAGAAGCCAAGTCAATAGCATGCTCTATCAACAAGTGTGTCACTCATGGACCCACCATCATCCAAATTGTAGGACTCTCATATTCATGTTAAGAGGACTTGGTTTAGATGCCCCTCCATTTAAGTGGGATATTTGAACACATTTTGAACACTGAATTTATGTTAATTAAAGTAAACCTTTCCTTAGAAGGTAGAGTCAGCAACTAGTTGACAGGAAGTAACCATTGAAAGTAGGAGGGACTCCAGAAATTGATTAAAACTATAATTGAGGGACTTCTGAATTTGGCCATTTTTTTCAGTTTACTATTATGGAGGAATCTCTCTTCCTTGGTTGCAGGCTAGGCAGGAAATTGGATAATTCCATTTCTGCCATACTTAGCTAGCAGGTTTTCACACAAGCAGCTGACTCCCAGAACTTTATTGGTAAAATAGAAAAAAATTGAGATTTAATTAAGAAGTAATTTTGGTTGCAGAGGCAGAAGCAATTGTATCAGGATGTAGAAGTCCCTCAAAACGTTCTCCTGAGCAGTGGTCAGTGATTGTGGAGACACAGTCAGTGACTGAAATAGCAGTGCATTCAGGTGCAGACACTGTAATGAAAAACAGCACTACATTAATCTTATACAAAATATTTGACCTGAATTTTCACTTCTTCTGTCTACATGTGTAAGATAACTCTAAAAATAATGTGCATTTAACAACCACACATTCTTAAATAATATTTTAGTAATTCAAAAAGATTTTCAGAGACTCTTTCCTCCTGTGTGTCAATGTCTGTCTATCTCTATCTGTGTCTCTCTTTTTCTGTCTCTCTCTAAGTCTCTCTCTGTGTTTATTTGTGTGTGTGTGTGTGTGTGTGTGTCTGTGTCTGTGTGTGTGTGTGTGTGTGTGTGTGTGTGTGTGTGTGTGTTGAAGAGATCATCTCTCAGTGTGAGACAGTCTGTGGCCTATGGGCTGAAGATTGATACCCCAATGTTACAGAGGATCTTTGGGTGACTGTCCAGGTAACATGATATCTCTGTCAATTCTAGAGTTTATATGTTATCCTTCTTCGGCCTTTGATGGAGTTGAAGACAGATAGTTATGGTTATACTTTTCTTCATTTATTACAAAAGAAAACTTACCCTTCTTTTTATTTAGACAGAAAAGAGGAGATAATGGGGAATGTCCTTCTGTGTATTTTGTCTCATTGTTGAGAAAAGCACTGCTTAGCTAATGACTCAGCAAATTAGGCGGGAATATGAGCCAAGGAGGATTCTGGGAAATGTAGTAAAAGGAAGTCATGTATACAGGCAGGAAGTGACATACCATGCAGACCCATATATAGGCAAGGACAAGAAGGAAGTCACTCCTTTCTCTTGTTCTTCCTCTTCCTCCTGCTTTCTTCTCTGGAGCTGCCATGTGAAATCAGAAGACAGGGGGCTTGCTGCTGGCATACTCCATAAGATAAATCTTATGATTATGGTTGATAATTAAGACTGAGCTAGCAGATGAGGAATCCTTGTCAATTGGCCAAGCAGAATTTGTACCTAATATAAGTCTCTGTATGTTACTTGGGACCTTACTGTGGCAGCTGGAAGAACTCGGGTGGCTTGGCAATAGTGCCATGTGGTGGAACGGTTCGGTGGTTTGGATTAAAGACATGTGGTAACAAGGTCTTATCTAACAAAGTTGTTTGACTTATCTGTAAGTGAGACAGGGATATAGAGGAAAGGAGAAATAACTACCTTTTATTTTAATATCTCTTTCTCAAGTTCCTGCTTCTCTTGTTCCTTTTCTGATATTCCACATTTACCACCTTGTTTCTGTGTGATGTTTCATGGCCTAGTAGAATGACAAGACAAAGCCCATTTTCTTTTTTTTTTTTTTTTTTTTTTGAGCCATGGTTTCTCTGTATTGCTTTGGACGTTGTCCTGGAACTTGTGCTGTAGACCAAGCTGGACTCAAACTCACAGCGACCCACCTGCCTCTGCCTCCTGAGCGCTTGCATTAAAGGTGTGCACCACCAATGCCCAGCCAACAAAGGCCATTTTAACAATATAAATTTTACCTATATACTTCATCCTACTGAAGATTAAGATGAATTGTATAATTATATCTATACTGTCTTAAAATTCATTTGAATGGGAGTCAATAGGTAATGGTGGAAAATCTCTAAGGAGATTTTGTCACTAAAGCATAGTGACAAAACTATTTTAGAGCCATCGGGTATCTTCAAAGTTCAGGCAAATATAATACCCAATTTAAAAAAGTTGAGCATTTTATACATCAGATTACAAAAATAGAGATGAAAATGCATGCTATAACCAGTGGTATATAAGCAATAGCACAATGTACAAATAAGCAATGAAAGAGATAAAACAAATTATTTGCAAATAGATTTGTATAGAAATTCATATAATGGAGAATCAACATATATAATTACAATAAAACCTCTGCTTACACCAAGGATAGCCGGATAGCCCTTGTATATTAAAGGCCATACATGTGAGTAGAAAAATGTATCTGTGTTCACAATATGAACCACTTAAAATTAATTTCATATTTATGACTATTTTCCCTGCATGTTTGTAAGAACACTGTGTGTACAACAGGTGCATTCAGAGGGTAGAAGAGGGTACTGTATCCTCAGGGATAGAAATCTAATATAGCTGTGGGTCACCATGTGAGTCCTGAGAATTAAACCCAGATGCTCTTCAAGAACAACAAATGCAAGAGTTACCTGACACAAGTGACCTGCGTGCCGGACCAGTTTGGCTGCAGCAGGTTCTGAACACCAAACACCCAGAGGAATCCTGGCCTCCATCAGCCGGTCCGTGTACGCCAGGAGCTGATCGTTGTCGCTGCTCAGAGTCACCTAATGCAAGCGACCTGTCTGCTGGACGGAGTTTGGCAGTGGATTTGACATACTGAGGCCTTGTGAAAATTCTGCCTCCAACTGCCAGCCACACTGGACCCTGAATGCCTGAACATTACCGACACCCAGGAAACAGTGACACCTTCATCCAAAAGAAGAGGACCGACATCAGAGTACTGGATCTGTTTGCATCTACCAGAAGGGAACCTCTCCCAACAGGAGAACAAGAAAATCTTGCTACACCCACCAGAAGAAAGCATGAGAAGAGGACAAGGTAAAAGCACATCCAACAAGAGAAAATCCAATATGACAACACTGGAGACTAGGAACCATGCACCAGTAAGACCTGAACATCACAATGCAGATGAACAAGAATAGAATGACTTTAAAAACATCTTCAGGAAAATGATAGAGTACCTCAAAGAGGAATTCAATGAGTACATGAGAAAATCCCTTAAAGAAATGGGAGAAAAAACTAACCAAAAATTACAAGATATCAAAAAATCTCTCAAGGAAACAGTTCAAGACCTAAAAACTGAAATGGAGATAAGGAGGAAAGCACAATCTGAGGGAATGCTAGAAATATAAAAGCTGGGTAAATGATCAGGAACTACAGATGTAAGCATAACCAACAGAATACAAGAGATGGAAGAGAGAATCTCAGGGGTTGAAGACACACTAGCGGAAATAGATTCATCAACTAAAGAAAATCTTAAGTCCAGCAAAACCCTATCACAAAATAACCAGGAAATATTGGATACCGTGAAAAGACCAAGCTTAAGAATAATAGGTATAGAAGAAGGTGAAGAAATCCAACTCAAATGCGCAGAAAATATATTCAACAAAATCATAGAAGAAAACTTTCCCAACCTAAAGAAAGGCATACCAATGAAAATACAAGAAGCCTACAGAAGACCAAATAGACTGAACCCAAAAAAGGTCACCTCACCACATAATAATAAAAGAACACCAAACATATACACAACAAAGAGAAAATATTAAGGGCAGCAAAGGAAAATTGTCAAGCAACCTATAAAGGCAAACCTATCAGAATCAAACCTGACTTTTCCTTTGAAACTCTGAAAGCCAGAAGGTCCTGGATAGATATTCTACTGACATAGTGACCATGGATGCCAGCCCAGACTACTATACCCAGCAAACCTTTTCATTCATTATAGATGGAGAAATCAAGATATTATATGACAAAAGCAGATTCAAACAATACATAGCCACCAATCCAGCCCTACAAAAAGTATTGGAAGGAAAACTCCAACCCGGGAAATTTAACTTCAACCAGAAAAACATAGGCAATAGATAATCCCAATTTACCAACAGCCAAAAGGAAAAAAGGGACAGAATCCCACACATAATCTCACCACCATCACCAAATCAAAAACAATCCAGAATGAACAATAATCAATGGTCACTAATATCCATCAACATTAATGGTCTCAATTCCCCTATAAAACGACATAGATTAGCAGAATGAATAAGAAGACAGAATCCTTTCTTCTGCTGCATACAAGAAACTCACCTCAACCTCAAAGACAGACAGTACCTAAGAATTAAAGTTTGGGGAAAGATGTTCCAATCAAATGGACCCAAGAAACAAGCAGGAGTAGCAATCCAAATATCCAATAAATTGGACTTTAAATGAAAATCAGTCAAAAGAGATGAAGAAGGTCATTTCCTACTCATCACAGGAGAAATCCTTCAGGCTGAAGAGTCAATTCTGAACATTGATGCCCCAAATACAAAGGCATCCACGTTTGTAAAAGAAACATTACTAAAACTCAAATCACACGTAAAACTGCACACATGTATAGTGGGAGATTTCAACATCCCACTCTCAACACAGGACAGAAACACCAGACAGAAACTTAACAAAGAAACAAACGATCTAATAGAATTTATGGTACAGTTGGACTTAGCAGATATCTATAGAACCTTCCACCCAAATACAAAGCAATTTACGTTCTTCTCAGCACCACATGGAACCTTCTCTAAAATAGACCACATACTTGGCAACATGGCAAACCTCAAAAGGTACAAAAAACTTGAAATAACACCCTGTGTCTTATCAGACTACCATACTTTAAAATTAGAATTCAACAACAGGCACTACAGAAAACCTACAAACTGATGGAAATTAAGTAACAGCCAATTGCACAATTCATGGGTCCAGGAAGAAATATAAAAAGAAATGAAAGACTTCCTAGAATTCAATGAGAATGCAGACACAACATATCGAAACATATGGGATACTTTGAAAGCAGTGCTAAGAGGAAATTTCATAGCGCTAAATGCCCACATGAAGAAACAGGAGAATAATCACACTAGTGAATTAACAACACAACTGAAAGCTTTAGAAAACAAAGAAGCCAATACATCCCAGAGGAGCAGATGCCAGGAAATAATCAAATTGAGGGATGAAATCAATAAAATTGAAACTAGGAAAACAATACAAAAAATCAATATAACAAAAAGATAGTTCTTCGAGAAAATCAACAAGATAGACAAACCTTTATCCAAACTACCAAACAACAAAGAGTGAACATGGAAATTAATAAAATCAGAGAACAATGAAAATGGGGTCATAAAAACAGACACAGTGGAAATCAAGAGAATTATCAGGTCATACTTTGAAAACCTATATTCCTCAAAATTTGAAAATCTAAAGGAAATGGACAATTTTCTGGACAGATTTCACTTAATGAAAATTAAATCAATAACAGATAAGCAACTTAAATAGAACTACAACCTCTAATGAAATGGAAGCAGTCATTGGAATACTCCCAACCAAGAAAAGCCCAGGGCCAAATGGCTTCAGTGCAGAATTCTACCAGAAATTCAAATACAGTTAATACCAATTTTCCTCAAAGTATTCCACACAATAGAGGCAGAAGGGTCATTACCAAACTCTTTTTATAAGTTTGGTAATAAATAAACTTTATACCCAAGCCACACAAAGAACAACTAAGAAGGAGAACTACAAACCAATATCCCTCATGATCATTGATGCAAAAATTCTCAATAAAATATTGGCAAATTGAATCCAAGAACAAATCAGGGAAATCATCCATCGCAATCAAGTAGGCTTCATCCCAGGGATGTAAGGATGGTTCAACATATGAATATCCATTAATGTAATCCACCATATAAACAGACTGAGGAAAAAAATCACATGATCATCTTACTAGATGCCGAAAAAGCCTTTGACAGTATCCAACACCCCTTCATGATAAAGGTCCTGGAGAAATCTGGGATAACAGGAACATACCTCAACACAATAAAAGCAATATACAGCAAGTCAATAGCCAACATCAAATTAAATGGTGAGAAACACAATGCAATTCCTCTAAAATCAGGAAAAAGGAAGGCTGTCCCCTGTCTCCATACCTCTTCAATATTGTCCTTGAAGTTCTAGCTAGAGCAATAAGACATCAAAGGAGATTAAGGGAATACTAATCAGAAAGGAGGAATTCAAACTCTCACTATTTGCAGATGATATGATAAGTCTACATAAGTGACCCCCCAAAAAAATACTCAACAAGGGAACTCCTACTGCTGATAAACATGTTCAGCAAAGTGGAAGTAAACAAGATTAACTCAAAAATATCTGTAGCTCTACTATATACTGATGAAACATCGGTGGAGAAAGAAATGAGAGAAGCATCACCCTTTACAATTGCCACAAACAACATGGAATACCTTGGAGTAACACTAATCAAAAAAGTGAAAGAGCTGTACCGTAAGAATTTTGAGTATCTAAAGAAAGAAATTAAAGTAGATACCCAAAAATGGAAAGATAACCCATGCTCTTGGGTAGGCAGGATCAACATAGTAAAAATGGCAATGTTACCAAAAGCAATCTAGAGATTCAATTCAATCCCCATCAAAATCCCAACACAATTCTTCCCTGACCTTGAAAGAACAATTCTCAACTTTATATGGAGAAACAAAAGACTCAGCATAGCCAAAACAAGCCTGTATAATAGAGAAACTTCTGTAGACATCACCTTCCCTAACTTTAAGCTCTATTACAGAGCTATAATCCTGAAAACAGCTTGGTATTGGCATAAATATAGACAGGTAGACCAATGGAATAGAATTGAAAACCCTGAGATTAACCCACAGACCTACAAACACCTGATTTTTGACAAACAATCCAAATATATATGCTGGAACAAAAAGAACATCTTCAACAAATGGTGCTGGCATAACTGGTACAAACATGTAGAAGATTTCAGATAGACCCAAGCCTTTCTCCCTGCTCAAAATTTCAGTCAAAATGAATCAAAGACCTCAACATAAACCCAGCCACACCGAACTTTATAGAAAATGAAGTGGGAAGCACCCTTGAATTAATTGGTACAGGAGACCCCTTCCTGAACATAACACCAGTAGCACAGACACTGAGGTCAACAATTAATAAATGGGACCTCCTGAAACTGAGAAGCTTCTATAAGGCAAAGGACATTGTCAGCAAGACAAAACAACAGCCCACAGACTGGGAAAAGATATTCACCAACCCCACATCTGACAGAGGGCTGATCTCCAAAACATACAAAGAACTCAAGAAGCTATTCTCGAAAACACCGAACATTCCAATTAAAAAATCAATTATAGAACTAAATAGACAATTCTCAATAGAGGAATCTAAAATGGCTGAAAGACACATAAGAAGGTGTTCAGCATCCTTAGCAATCAGGGAAATGCAAATTCAAATAAATCTGAGACACCATCTTACCCCTGTCAGAAAGGCTAAAATAAAAAATACCAATGACAGTTTATGCTGGAGAGGATGCGGAGAAAGAGGAACACTCCTCCACTGCTGGTGGGAGTGTCAACTTCTACAGCCACTGTGAAAATCAGTATAGCGACTCCTCAAGAAAATGGGAATGAATCTACCATGAGATCCAGCAATTCCACTCCTAGGCATATACCCAAAAGAAGCACATTCATATAACAAGGACATCTGTTCAACCATGTTCATAGCTGCATTATTTGTAATATTCAGAAACTGGAAGCAGCCTAGATGCCCCTCAACCAAAGAATGAATAGAGAAATTGTGGTACTTGTACACAATGGCATACTACTCAGCAGAAAAAAACAACGGAATCTTGAAATTTGTAGGAAAACGGATGGAACTTGAAGAAATCATTCTGAGTGGGGAAAGCCAATCACAAAAGACAAACATGATATGCACTCACTCATATGTGGATCTGCTTAATGATACATAGTAGTGACCTTGCTTTATCAGAGCTGTTTTTAATGATGTTGCTCAGAATGGTTTCCTCCCAGATGATGATTGAGAATCTAATTTAAAAGAAAAATGGTGCCAAGTACCAAAAGAGAAACAGAACTGTGCTGTTTTCTGGGATTCTGTTTTTAACTTTTTTTTGGTGGCCGTGTTTTTTTTTTGCTTGTTTGTTTTGTTTTGTTTTAAATGGAGTATGCTGGATGTTTCTACAATTTTTGTTCAAATGACTGCAGAACCTGGAAAACTGTTGCTGCTATTGATGCATAACATATTGCATTAGTATCAACAAAAAATTGACTGGACTCTAAGGCTCCTCATCAAGTATGCTACTAATTCCTTCTTTGGAATCCCCTTAAGATTTAGTGGTAGTGGGACTGGGATGGATTTTATTCTCACCATCAAAGAAGATTCTGGAACTTATTCCTGTCAATAAAGTTATGATTCCCTACTTACAGTAATACAGATCATAACATAAACTAACCATGGATACAGAGGCATGAAAATGAGTGCTAAGCAGTCTCTAATGACACATTTAACAGTCTGGGATTGTTTCTCAGATGCCACATGGCTTGAAGTTTATGGGCACATTACCTGAGAAAACCCAAGACCTTCCCTTTCAGCCAAAAGGACCTCACTCAACTCTCAACAAGTCTAAGAATGACTTTTCTGAAACAAGAAGTAAAATTCTTCCCCCTGAAGAAATGAACAGAACAGCAGATACTGCAGCATGTATGAAGAGATTGTGTGATTCCTTGATCTTCTTACTTCCCTAATTGCAACTGGAGCTATGTTATAACCCTTATCAAGACATTTAATCCAGGCACCCAAAGTTGTGTTAGCTATGGCTTTTATTGCTGTAAATAGTCTCAATGACCATGGCAACTCTTAGGAATGAAAATACTTAATTGGGGTGGCACATTTACAGTTTCAAGGATCAGCCCATTATCATCATGCTCAGAAGTGTGGAAGCATGTGGGTGTATGTGGTAATCGTGGAGGAGCTTAGAGTCCTACATATAGCAAATCCATTAATACACTGGATGGTAACCTGAGCATAGGAAACCCTAGAAGCTGTCTCTCCAGTGACACTATCCTTCAGTAAGGTCATACCCACTCCAACAAACCACACACCTTAAAAGTGTCATTCCTTTTGAAAATACTTGGGCCAATTACATTAAAATTTCCACAGAGTTCTATGCTAAGACATCCCATATTTTTACGCTGAATGAATAAACTTTTGTAAGTTTTATAATATAAATGAATAAATCTTTTTTGTTATTCTTATGACTTACATGAACCTTAAAGAAAGCTCAAAAACAAAACAACATTTAATTTCTTGATCATTGATTACTATGATTCATTTTTGGGAAAAATGAGAACAGAAACTAGAGATATGTGGTACACAATGTCTCCATTATTGTGTAAAGTGAAGTTCAGATGTCATGACTTCAAAAGGAATCTAAGTTATTTGGAAATTGACAAACTCCAAGGATGCAAATGTCCATAAATAAATTTAAATTTGCTACTAATTTGAAGTCATGACATCTGAACTTCACTTTACACAATAATGGAGACATTGTGTACCACATATCTCTAGTTTCTGTTCTCATTTTTCCCAAAAATGAATCATAGTAATCAATGATCAAGAAATTAAATGTTGTTTTGTTTTTGAGCTTTCTTTAAGGTTCATGTAAGTCATAAGAATAACAAAAAAGATTTATTCATTTATATTATAAAACTTACAAAAGTTTATTCATTCAGCATAAAAATATGGGATGTCTTAGCATAGAACTCTGTGGAAATTTTAATGTAATTGGCCCAAGTATTTTCAAAAGGAATGACACTTTTAAGGTGTGTGGTTTGTTGGAGTGGGTATGACCTTACTGAAGGATAGTGTCACTGGAGAGACAGCTTCTAGGGTTTCCTATGCTCAGGTTACCATCCAGTGTATTAATGGATTTGCTATATGTAGGACTCTAAGCTCCTCCACGATTACCACATACACCCACATGCTTCCACACTTCTGAGCATGATGATAATGGGCTGATCCTTGAAACTGTAAATGTGCCACCCCAATTAAGTATTTTCATTCCTAAGAGTTGCCATGGTCATTGAGACTATTTACAGCAATAAAAGCCATAGCTAACACAACTTTGGGTGCCTGGATTAAATGTCTTGATAAGGGTTATAACATAGCTCCAGTTGCAATTAGGGAAGTAAGAAGATCAAGGAATCACACAATCTCTTCATACATGCTGCAGTATCTGCTGTTCTGTTCATTTCTTCAGGGGGAAGAATTTTACTTCTTGTTTCAGAAAAGTCATTCTTAGACTTGTTGAGAGTTGAGTGAGGTCCTTTTGGCTGAAAGGGAAGGTCTTGGGTTTTCTCAGGTAATGTGCCCATAAACTTCAAGCCATGTGGCATCTGAGAAACAATCCCAGACTGTTAAATGTGTCATTAGAGACTGCTTAGCACTAATTTTCATGCCTCTGTATCCATGGTTAGTTTATGTTATGATCTGTATTACTGTAAGTAGGGAATCATAACTTTATTGACAGGAATAAGTTCCAGAATCTTCTTTGATGGTGAGAATAAAATCCATCCCAGTCCCACTACCACTAAATCTTAAGGGGATTCCAAAGAAGGAATTAGTAGCATACTTGATGAGGAGCCTTAGAGTCCAGTCAATTTTTTGTTGATACTAATGCAATATGTTATGCATCAATAGCAGCAACAGTTTTCCAGGTTCTGCAGTCATTTGAACAAAAATTGTAGAAACATCCAGCATACTCCATTTAAAACAAAACAAAACAAAACAAAAAAACATGGCCACCAAAAAAAAGTAAAAAACAGAATCCCAGAAAACAGCACAGTTCTGTTTCTCTTTTGGTACTTGGCACCATTTTTCTTTTAAATTAGATTCTCAATCATCATCTGGGAGGAAACCATTCTGAGCAACATCATTAAAAACAGCTCTGATAAAGCAAGGTCACTACTATGTATCATTAAGCAGATCCACATATGAGTGAGTGCATATCATGTTTGTCTTTTGTGATTGGCTTTCCCCACTCAGAATGATTTCTTCAAGTTCCATCCGTTTTCCTACAAATTTCAAGATTCCGTTGTTTTTTTCTGCTGAGTAGTATGCCATTGTGTACAAGTACCACAATTTCTCTATTCATTCTTTGGTTGAGGGGCATCTAGGCTGCTTCCAGTTTCTGAATATTACAAATAATGCAGCTATGAACATGGTTGAACAGATGTCCTTGTTATATGAATGTGCTTCTTTTGGGTATATGCCTAGGAGTGGAATTGCTGGATCTCATGGTAGATTCATTCCCATTTTCTTGAGGAGTCGCTATACTGATTTTCACAGTGGCTGTAGAAGTTGACACTCCCACCAGCAGTGGAGGAGTGTTCCTCTTTCTCCGCATCCTCTCCAGCATAAACTGTCATTGGTATTTTTTATTTTAGCCTTTCTGACAGGGGTAAGATGGTGTCTCAGATTTATTTTGATTTGCATTTCCCTGATTGCTAAGGATTCTGAACACCTTCTTATGTGTCTTTCAGCCATTTTAGATTCCTCTATTGAGAATTGTCTATTTAGTTCTATAATGGATTTTTTAATTGGAATGTTCGGTGTTTTCGAGAATAGCTTCTTGAGTTCTTTGTATGTTTTGGAGATCAGCCCTCTGTCAGATGTGGGGTTGGTGAATATCTTTTCCCAGTCTGTGGGCTGTTGTTTTGTCTTGCTGACAATGTCCTTTGCCTTATAGAAGCTTCTCAGTTTCAGGAGGTCCCATTTATTAATTGTTGACCTCAGTGTCTGTGCTACTGGTGTTATGTTCAGGAAGGGGTCTCCTGTACCAATTAATTCAAGGGTGCTTCCCACTTCATTTTCTATAAAGTTCGGTGTGGCTGGGTTTATGTTGAGGTCTTTGATTCATTTTGACTGAAATTTTGAGCAGGGAGAAAGGCTTGGGTCTATCTGAAATCTTCTACATGTTTGTACCAGTTATGCCAGCACCATTTGTTGAAGATGTTCTTTTTGTTCCAGCATATATATTTGGATTGTTTGTCAAAAATCAGGTGTTTGTAGGTCTGTGGGTTAATCTCAGGGTTTTCAATTCTATTCCATTGGTCTACCTGTCTATATTTATGCCAATACCAAGCTGTTTTCAGGATTATAGCTCTGTAATAGAGCTTAAAGTTAGGGAAGGTGATGTCTACAGAAGTTTCTCTATTATACAGGCTTGTTTTGGCTATGCTGAGTCTTTTGTTTCTCCATATAAAGTTGAGAATTGTTCTTTCAAGGTCAGGGAAGAATTGTGTTGGGATTTTGATGGGGATTGAATTGAATCTCTAGATTGCTTTTGGTAACATTGCCATTTTTACTATGTTGATCCTGCCTACCCAAGAGCATGGGTTATCTTTCCATTTTCGGGTATCTACTTTAATTTCTTTCTTTAGATACTCAAAATTCTTACGGTACAGCTCTTTCACTTTTTTGATTAGTGTTACTCCAAGGTATTCCATGTTGTTTGTGGCAATTGTAAAGGGTGATGCTTCTCTCATTTCTTTCTCCACCGATGTTTCATCAGTATATAGTAGAGCTACAGATATTTTTGAGTTAATCTTGTTTACTTCCACTTTGCTGAACATGTTTATCAGCAGTAGGAGTTCCCTTGTTGAGTATTTTTTTGGGGGGTCACTTATGTAGACTATCATATCATCTGCAAATAGTGAGAGTTTGAATTCCTCCTTTATGATTAGTATTCCCTTAATCTCCTTTTGATGTCTTATTGCTCTAGCTAGAACTTCAAGGACAATATTGAAGAGGTATGGAGAGAGGGGACAGCCTTCCTTGTTCCTGATTTTAGAGGAATTGCATTGTGTTTCTCACCATTTAATTTGATGTTGGCTATTGACTTGTTGTATATTGCTTTTATTGTGTTGAGGTATGTTCCTGTTATCCCAGATTTCTCCAGGACCTTTATCACGAAGGGGTGTTGGATACTGTCAAAGGCTTTTTCGGCATCTAGTAAGATGATCATGTGATTTTTTTCCTCAGTCTGTTTATATGGCGGATTACATTGATGGATATTCGTATGTTGAACCATCCTTACATCCCTGGGATGAAGCCTACTTGATTGCGATGGATGATTTCCCTGATTTGTTCTTGGATTCAATTTGCCAATATTTTATTGAGAATTTTTGCATCAATGATCATGAGGGATATTGGTTTGTAGTTCTCCTTCTTAGTTGTTCTTTGTGTGGCTTGGGTATAAAGTTTATTTATTACCAAACTTATAAAAAGAGTTTGGTAATGACCCTTCTGCCTCTATTGTGTGGAATACTTTGAGGAAAATTGGTATTAACTGTATTTGAATTTCTGGTAGAATTCTGCACTGAAGCCATTTGGCCCTGGGCTTTTCTTGGTTGGGAGTATTCCAATGACTGCTTCCATTTCATTAGAGGTTGTAGTTCTATTTAAGTTGCTTATCTGTTCTTGATTTAATTTTCGTTAAGTGAAATCTGTCCAGAAAATTGTCCATTTCCTTTAGATTTTCAAATTTTGAGGAATATAGGTTTTCAAAGTATGACCTGATTATTCTCTGGATTTCCTCTGTGTCTGTTGTTATATCCCCCTTTTATTTCCTGATTTTATTAATTTCCATGTTCACTCTTTGTTGTTTGGTAGTTTGGATAAAGGTTTGTCTATCTTGTTGATTTTCTCGAAGAACTATCTTTTTGTTATATTGATTTTTTGTATTGTTTTCCTAGTTTCAATTTTATTGATTTCATCCCTCAATTTGATTATTTCCTGGCATCTGCTCCTCTGGGATGTATTGGCTTCTTTGTTTTCTAAAGCTTTCAGTTGTGTTGTTAATTCACTAGTGTGATTATTCTCCTGTTTCTTCATGTGGGCATTTAGCGCTATGAAATTTCCTCTTAGCACTGCTTTCAAAGTATCCCATATGTTTCGATATGTTGTGTCTGCATTCTCATTGAATTCTAGGAAGTCTTTCATTTCTTTTTATATTTCTTCCTGGACCCATGAATTGTGCAATTGGCTGTTACTTAATTTCCATCAGTTTGTAGGTTTTCTGTAGTGCCTGTTGTTGAATTCTAATTTTAAAGTATGGTAGTCTGATAAGACACAGGGTGTTATTTCAAGTTTTTTGTACCTTTTGAGGTTTGCCATGTTGCCAAGTATGTGGTCTATTTTAGAGAAGGTTCCATGTGGTGCTGAGAAGAACGTAAATTGCTTTGTATTTGGGTGGAAGGTTCTATAGATATCTGCTAAGTCCAACTGTACCATAAATTCTATTAGATCGTTTGTTTCTTTGTTAAGTTTCTGTCTGGTGTTTCTGTCCTGTGTTGAGAGTGGGGTGTTGAAATCTCCCACTATACATGTGTGCAGTTTTACGTGTGATTTGAGTTTTAGTAATGTTTCTTTTACAAACGTGGATGCCTTTGTATTTGGGGCATCAATGTTCAGAATTGACTCTTCAGCCTGAAGGATTTCTCCTGTGATGAGTAGGAAATGACCTTCTTCATCTCTTTTGACTGATTTTCATTTAAAGTCCAATTTATTGGATATTTGGATTGCTACTCCTGCTTGTTTCTTGGGTCCATTTGATTGGAACATCTTTCCCCAAACTTTAATTCTTAGGTACTGTCTGTCTTTGAGGTTGAGGTGAGTTTCTTGTATGCAGCAGAAGAAAGGATTCTGTCTTCTTATTCATTCTGCTAATCTATGTCGTTTTATAGGGGAATTGAGACCATTAATGTTGATGGATATTAGTGACCATTGATTATTGTTCATTCTGGATTGTTTTTGATTTGGTGATGGTGGTGAGATTATGTGTGGGATTCTGTCCCTTTTTTCCTTTTGGCTGTTGGTAAATTGGGATTATCTATTGCCTATGTTTTTCTGGTTGAAGTTAAATTTCCCGGGTTGGAGTTTTCCTTCCAATACTTTTTGTAGGGCTGGATTGGTGGCTATGTATTGTTTGAATCTGCTTTTGTCATATAATATCTTGATTTCTCCATCTATAATGAATGAAAAGGTTTGCTGGGTATAGTAGTCTGGGCTGGCATCCATGGTCACTATGTCAGTAGAATATCTATCCAGGACCTTCTGGCTTTCAGAGTTTCAAAGGAAAAGTCAGGTTTGATTCTGATAGGTTTGCCTTTATAGGTTGCTTGACAATTTTCCTTTGCTGCCCTTAATATTTTCTCTTTGTTGTGTATGTTTGGTGTTCTTTTATTATTATGTGGTGAGATGACCTTTTTTGGGTTCAGTCTATTTGGTCTTCTGTAGGCTTCTTGTATTTTCATTGGTATGCCTTTCTTTAGGTTGGGAAAGTTTTCTTCTATGATTTTGTTGAATATATTTTCTGTGCATTTGAGTTGGATTTCTTCACCTTCTTCTATACCTATTATTCTTAAGCTTGGTCTTTTCACGGTATCCAATATTTCCTGGTTATTTTGTGATAGGGTTTTGCTGGACTTAAGATTTTCTTTAGTTGATGAATCTATTTCCGCTAGTGTGTCTTCAACCCCTGAGATTCTCTCTTCCATCTCTTGTATTCTGTTGGTTATGCTTACATCTGTAGTTCCTGATCATTTACCCAGCTTTTATATTTCCAGCATTCCCTCAGATTGTGCTTTCCTCCTTATCTCCATTTCAGTTTTTAGGTCTTGAACTGTTTCCTTGAGAGATTTTTTGATATCTTGTAATTTTTGGTTAGTTTTTTCTCCCATTTCTTTAAGGGATTTTCTCATGTACTCATTGAATTCCTCTTTGAGGTACTCTATCATTTTCCTGAAGATGTTTTTAAAGTCATTCTATTCTTGTTCATCTGCATTGTGATGTTCAGGTCTTACTGGTGCATGGTTCCTAGTCTCCAGTGTTGTCATATTGGATTTTCTCTTGTTGGATGTGCTTTT
The DNA here is from genome assembly GCF_003668045.3 of Cricetulus griseus. Taxonomy (NCBI): domain Eukaryota; kingdom Metazoa; phylum Chordata; class Mammalia; order Rodentia; family Cricetidae; genus Cricetulus; species Cricetulus griseus. Next base: position 59,914 of record NW_023276909.1, read on the forward strand.
ACCTTGTCCTCTTCTCATGCTTTCTTCTGGTGGGTGTAGCAAGATTTTCTTGTTCTCCTGTTGGGAGAGGTTCCCTTCTGGTAGATGCAAACAGATCCAGTACTCTGATGTCGGTCCTCTTCTTTTGGATGAAGGTGTCACTGTTTCCTGGGTGTCGGTAATGTTCAGGCATTCAGGGTCCAGTGTGGCTGGCAGTTGGAGGCAGAATTTTCACAAGGCCTCAGTATGTCAAATCCACTGCCAAACTCCGTCCAGCAGACAGGTCGCTTGCATTAGGTGACTCTGAGCAGCGACAACGATCAGCTCCTGGCGTACACGGACCGGCTGATGGAGGCCAGGATTCCTCTGGGTGTTTGGTGTTCAGAACCTGCTGCAGCCAAACTGGTCCGGCACGCAGGTCACTTGTGTCAGGTAACTCTTGCATTTGTTGTTCTTGAAGAGCATCTGGGTTTAATTCTCAGGACTCACATGGTGACCCACAGCTATATTAGATTTCTATCCCTGAGGATACAGTACCCTCTTCTACCCTCTGAATGCACCTGTTGTACACACAGTGTTCTTACAAACATGCAGGGAAAATAGTCATAAATATGAAATTAATTTTAAGTGGTTCATATTGTGAACACAGATACATTTTTCTACTCACATGTATGGCCTTTAATATACAAGGGCTATCCGGCTATCCTTGGTGTAAGCAGAGGTTTTATTGTAATTATATATGTTGATTCTCCATTATATGAATTTCTATACAAATCTATTTGCAAATAATTTGTTTTATCTCTTTCATTGCTTATTTGTACATTGTGCTATTGCTTATATACCACTGGTTATAGCATGCATTTTCATCTCTATTTTTGTAATCTGATGTATAAAATGCTCAACTTTTTTAAATTGGGTATTATATTTGCCTGAACTTTGAAGATACCCGATGGCTCTAAAATAGTTTTGTCACTATGCTTTAGTGACAAAATCTCCTTAGAGATTTTCCACCATTACCTATTGACTCCCATTCAAATGAATTTTAAGACAGTATAGATATAATTATACAATTCATCTTAATCTTCAGTAGGATGAAGTATATAGGTAAAATTTATATTGTTAAAATGGCCTTTGTTGGCTGGGCATTGGTGGTGCACACCTTTAATGCAAGCGCTCAGGAGGCAGAGGCAGGTGGGCCGCTGTGAGTTTGAGTCCAGCTTGGTCTACAGCACAAGTTCCAGGACAACGTCCAAAGCAATACAGAGAAACCATGGCTCAAAAAAAAAAAAAGAAAAAAAAGAAAATGGGCTTTGTCTTGTCATTCTACTAGGCCATGAAACATCACACAGAAACAAGGTGGTAAATGTGGAATATCAGAAAGGGAACAAGAGAAGCAGGAACTTGAGAAAGAGATATTAAAATAAAAGGTAGTTATTTCTCCTTTCCTCTATATCCCTGTCTCACTTACAGATAAGTCAAACAACTTTGTTAGATAAGACCTTGTTACCACATGTCTTTAATCCAAACCACCGAACCGTTCCACCACATGGCACTATTGCCAAGCCACCCGAGTTCTTCCAGCTGCCACAGTAAGGTCCCAAGTAACATACAGAGACTTATATTAGGTACAAATTCTGCTTGGCCAATTGACAAGGATTCCTCATCTGCTAGCTCAGTCTTAATTATCAACCATAATCATAAGATTTATCTTATGGAGTATGCCAGCAGCAAGCCCCCTGTCTTCTGATTTCACATGGCAGCTCCAGAGAAGAAAGCAGGAGGAAGAGGAAGAACAAGAGAAAGGAGTGACTTCCTTCTTGTCCTTGCCTATATATGGGTCTGCATGGTATGTCACTTCCTGCCTGTATACATGACTTCCTTTTACTACATTTCCCAGAATCCTCCTTGGCTCATATTCCTGCCTAATTTGCTGAGTCATTAGCTAAGCAGTGCTTTTCTCAACAATGAGACAAAATACACAGAAGGACATTCCCCATTATCTCCTCTTTTCTGTCTAAATAAAAAGAAGGGTAAGTTTTCTTTTGTAATAAATGAAGAAAAGTATAACCATAACTATCTGTCTTCAACTCCATCAAAGGCCGAAGAAGGATAACATATAAACTCTAGAATTGACAGAGATATCATGTTACCTGGACAGTCACCCAAAGATCCTCTGTAACATTGGGGTATCAATCTTCAGCCCATAGGCCACAGACTGTCTCACATTGAGAGATGATCTCTTCAACACACACACACACACACACACACACACACACACACACACAGACACAGACACACACACACACACACACACAAATAAACACAGAGAGAGACTTAGAGAGAGACAGAAAAA
>NW_023276910.1:0-62124 GCF_003668045.3 Cricetulus griseus
ATATTCCAAAGGCACGGCTGTGGTGGTGCACACCTAAATTCCCAGGACTCAGGAGGGAGAGGCAGGCAGATCTCTGTGAGTTCGAGACCAGCCTGGTCGACAAGAGCTAGTTCCAGGACAGCATCCATAGCCACAGAGAATCCCTGTTCAAAAAACCAAAAAAAAAAAAAAAAAACAAGAAAAAGAAAAAGAAAAAAGATGTCTGCTAAAGATAATTTAATAAATAATATAAAGGGGCTACAGAGCAGACTCGGAGATTAAGAACAATTGCCGATCTTGCAGAAGACCTTTCTTTGGATTGCAACAATCACATGGTGGTCATAACTATCTGTAACTCCAATTCCAGGGACTCTGATGCCCTATTCTCACCGTCTTGGGTACATGGTATGTTCATGGTATGTACATACATACAAACATACATACCTACATAAATACATACATACATACATATGCAGTAAAAACATTCATAAGTATAAAATAAAAAAGTCTATCAAGTAAAATAAAATAAATAGTATGACGCTCACCTAGTTATACATGGGAACAAAACCACTGGTTTCTTTTTGTAATATATTTCTTCTTTAAATTCCCTGTGTAACAAAATTCTTCTTTAAATTCCAAATTTCTATGGAAACACTATTTTTTTTTCTTGTTTGAAATCTGTGAAATATACCACTGCTCTAAGAAGACAGTAATTAATTATCATTACTTTAAAGATATGTTTTATTATGTGTGCCTGTTTTTGTGTGTATACATGATGGCAAGGGCCTGTGGATGTCAGAAGAGGATATGAGAAACCCTTGGACTGTGATTTCAGTGGTTGTCGGTTGCTCTGGTAAGTGCTCTTTTCTACTAAGCCATTTTTCCAGCCCCAAATACATTGTATTTATCTTTCAGACAAACTAAGAGAAGTTTGAGGCTTAGCCAGTGTGACTTACCTTATAACCTTATATGTGTCATTGATTAGATTTTGGTGCCAAATAAATGGAAACCCTAATACTTGCTATCTCCCTTGTCTGGGAACTTTCATGATGCATCCATAGTGACTATTTTTGATTGTGGACAGATTGAAATGGTCTCAGGTAGCCCAAGCTCTATTTGTACTTGTTACTTAGTGACGACTAGCCTTTTACTTCTGATCCTTCTGCCCCAGCCTCCCTCCAGAGTGCTGGAATTACAGGCATCTGCCACAACACCTTGCAATAGAGTTAACTGCTAAACTATGACACCCTCTCCTTTCTGAGAATGAGGACTACATGGAATTGCAAGATTTTAGTTTGCTGAGAGAAAAAGTTTTAAAAGATTTTGTTCACAAGGAGAAAAAGTTTCCCACAGGCCTTGTCCCATTACAAGAAAGTGTTTGATTGTGGATGCTACGGACACCCTGAACAATTTGTCTAAGATGGGGATGTCTAAGATAATCAAAAAAAGAACAAAAAATAATAAAAATTTAAAAAGGGTCAAAAGAAAGTCATAAAAGTGTCAAAAAAGAATGTAAACTCTTTACTAAGGGCTCTCATATCTATTTTTAACAGTAACACGGGTGAAAAATATTGGCCACACCAGGTTAATTGTTTAAAACTTTTAAAAATTAATTCTATATAACTTGTTAAAAGGTTCTATCTGTGTTTTCTGGTATAAATGTAAATTTTATTATAAGCCAAAAGCCAAAACAAAAATGGCTCAAATATTTTTACTGTCTAATTCTAACAGCAGCCAGTCACTTATGGACATAGTTCAGAATTAATCTCTGAGCTCTACTCATTAAATTTGGGTTATCAGGAATTCAGATGTCTTTTTAATAAAAATAATATTAAAACTGTTTCATGGTTAAATCTGTCAAAATGTTAAAAATAGTAACACTGAAAATTAACAACACAAATTTAATAGTCACCCAGATGATAATAATTTTAAACACATCAAGGATACTTTATTTTTAATATTCTTACAAAAAGGCATTAAAAGATTTTTAAATGTTCAAATTTATAAGGTTATAAGTTATTTATACTTCGGTTATATTGTTAATATTTATGCTTAATTCAAAAGAGCTAAAAACTAAGATCACAGTCATAAGCTCCATATGTTAATAAAAAATTAAGCTGTTTATTTCTTGTGGTACAGTAAGACAATGGCCTAAGTTTAATAAAGGGCTTAAAATAACTTCTAAGCCCATGTGTCTCAATCTTTGGGAGTTTTAAAGACCAAACTCTTTTATAAGGATAGCCTAGGACCATCTATATGTCAGATGTTTACATTATAAAACAAAAAATTTTTAAAGATAAACCTGACAATATAAAGTCTTAGTTTTATAAAAGCTGCTAACTTGTTATAAGATATTAAAAATACAAATTGCTAGCCATTCTTATAAATAAAGAAGTTGCCAGACTTACCTAGGCAGACTTCTAATACTACAGAGATCTGCAGAATATGGCATTTAAAATGTTAACTAAAAACTTTGTAATATCAGACAGAGAATTCTAGATCCTGACAGTGACCCAAGGTCTCTAAAGTAGTTATGGGGCTCCATGGATTGTGACAACGGTGACCAATGAGCATGATGCTCAGATGCTACACCTGCTGCCAGGCAGTAACTGGCTCAGACTATGGACAGGCTACAGGACACTGGAGAATTGATTGCACTACCTTTGCCTAGACAAAATAAGGTCAGTGTTTTCCATGTCCCTCTTCCACAGAGAGAAAAAACTATCACTTAATACACCTGGCAAAGATTTACTTCTGCCCCCATCACTATTGAGACTTGGATGTGGCTAGCTGTATGTGGACTGGACCCTGTCATTTTTAATGGATTCAGAAACTGTATGAAATTTGTCCTTCCAAGATCTCTGTTAGTATTAAGGGTTAAACAATAGCCAGCTTTATATATCATTTAAAAGTTCTGATAAGCTGATAAAGCTTACTGCCTGCTGTTCAGTCACGAACTCCAGGTTTTTTAGTTTACTTTATTTGTCGTCTAATTTAAACTTGAGGGGCTTTTCATCCGGCCAGGGGAACCTCTGTCCAATCTACACCTGACTCCTTGGACAGAAGAGAAATGTGCAAGCTTCTAGCCCAAATCTGTAGTTTTTGCAAGAACTCAAAGTCATAAATATAATTCTGCCATTCAACAGATACCCAATTACTGCTTTTTCTGCAATGTGGCTTTCAATACAGATTGATAATGATAAAAAATCTAAAACTTCTATGTCCTAATATATAATAAAGTTCATATAGGCTTCAGAGGATCAAAAGTCATAAAGCTTGGATCAACTTCTCACAGATAAAAAAGGACTCCAGATAAGTACAACTTTTGTTATCCCATCTATTTGCTTTTGAGGATGGGATTTTCTCCCTTGTCTTGGAACTCCTGTCATTCTTGATCACTAAAAGTATGGGCCTAAGGGTTCCAATCAGATATATAAGTTTTAACTTCTGTTCCCAGTTTAAACATGTCTCAACAGATTTCTACTTCTGGCAGATGAATATCAGTTGCTGACTACAGCCTGCTCCTAAAGACTGCGAGCCCTAGACTAGTTATGGATGTGAATCAGTCCAGCTTATATGGACACCCCCTATCTCTGCAACAGAGTCTACAAACCAGAGACTCCTGATGGATTCCCCATTGCCTAAATTCCCATTTTTGTTTTTGACTAGCATTTCAGGCTTCTTTCCTCCCTAACTTTGTCCCAAAGTCAGCAGGAAGTAGCTGGAAAGTAACAGGTCGCCTATTTTCCCTGGTTAAAATGCTAAGTCAAAAGGAACTCCCTTCCATGGGAGAATGCCAATATCTCTCACTCCATGATGGGGATGCAGAGATGGCAGCCAGGGTCAAAACCGGAACCGCAGCACTGGTCCAGGGACCCCAACACTATAAAGAGCTAAAAACAGCCATAGATGAGGATATTAAAGCCATAAAAGGATCCATCACTAAATTAGAAAAGTCTTTGGCTTCTCAAGCAGAAGTTACCCTCCAGTATACTAAGGGACTTGATCTCCTTTTCCTTAAAATGGGTGGAATCTATGCTGCCCTAAAAGATGAGTGCTGTTTCCATGTTTACCATTAGGCATTCCATGGCCAAGCTCAGAAAAGACTCAACCATCATCGAAAGAAATTGGAGTCCCAACAAGGATGGATAAAGGATGGTTTAACAGATCCCCTTGGCTCACTACCCTAATCTCCACACTCTTAGGATCCTACTTATTCTTTTACTGCTGCTTACTTTTGGGGCATGCATTCTTAATCACCTACTCTGATTTATTGAAGAAATCTTATCCATAATCCAAGCCCTAACTCTTTATCAGCAATACCAGGATCTCAGGCAATAAGAAGGACCATGGGTTTTAGGATTAAAACCTCACAAGAAAAAAATGGGGGAATAAAATATTTTAGTTTGCTGAGAAAATGTTTTAAATGCTTTTAGTTCCTTTGGGTCTAAAACCTGGCTGGCCAATGCACAATCGGACTTTCTAGGGTACATTCTGTGGTTTTTTTTCCTTTGTAGATAAGCAGGTCCTACCTGGGTGACCAATCTAACATGAGATCATACTTTGTAATCAATCACTTTGTGCCCCATCAATGTATGCTGATTTGTGGTTTTTTTCCTATATAAGCAGCCTGTAACCTTTGCTGGAGTGTCCAGCTTCCCGACATTGCTGACACCCGAAATTGGATTCATTCAATAAACCCTCTTGCCTTTGTAGCTTTTGTAGCTTTTCGGAGTCTCAAGGGCTCCTCTGGAACTCTGCCCCTTAGAGACCTGGGGATCTTTCAGAATTAAATCAACCCCCTCCCAGTGGAAGGTTGAAACTATCTCACAGCAAAATCCACAGACCTTCTAGCTTTTAAGTCATGGCTTTCTGTATATAAGACTGACACAGGTGGCAGGAAGAGAAATTAGGTCCTTTCTCTTCCCAGTTTATATAGCTGTTAAAAAGTACATTTTTCATTATGTATTTCTGTTTCCTAATTTCTTTTGGAATACAAGAAAACTAAAACATTGTGTTTTCTTGTCTGGCAGAGAGAGGATTGTAGTGACCCTTTGTTTGCAATCTAACAAATAAAGCTTACCTGAAGATGAGGGAAACAAAACTTCCAAGCACTAGAGAATTCTCACCACTACCAATGCTCAGAGTGAAGAGGCGATCATGTCCTCTGCGTCTCCAAACCTCACTGCTCCTCAGACTGCCTAGATTGCACTGAGTTCCTACCTTATATTCCTCTGTAGTGCTGGGATTAAAGGTGTGACCTCTCTTTCTCTTTTAAACTAATTAAATCTTTTAGCCCTTGGTGGCCTTGAACTCACAGATCCATCTGCCTCTGTTTCCTGAGTGCTAGGATTAAAGGTGTGGCCACCACTACCTGTTAGGAGCCAAATCTCAGGGCTTGGAATGAGATTCTAGTCCATGCTTGGCAGAACACATAGTTAACCTTTACATAGCAGCTCCTTAGAACCTGAGCTCCAGAAGAGAAAAAACTTGATCCAGTCCTCCACCCACAGGCTCAGTCAACTAGGCAACCCCTTCCTGGAACTTTAACTCATGAACTCTGTTTTTTTTTGAGACAGGATTTCTCTGTGTACCTTTGTATCATCTCCTTGCTCTGGAGACCAGGCTGGCTTTAAACTCAGAGAGATCCGCCTGCCTCTGCCTCCCAAGTGCTGGGATTAAAGGAGTGAGTCACCAACGCCCAGCACTCATGAACTCTTTACCCTGCCAAACATCCTGTTTGTGGTTTCCTAATATCCTGCCTATAGTATCACTTTGTGCACAAACTGCCCATTTTGCCCCTCCCCAATCTTGACTATATAAGCCAGCCTGAAAAAAGTAAAGTTTGTCACTTAATGGGAATCCTGTCTTATAGTCATTCTTTTTCCATCTCTTGTCCCCATTCCATATCCCTGACTCTCTTGCCACATGTTGATATCCTGCAGGTTGGGACAACTGCCTGTCATCAATGGCTAACTAGTGTCTTAAGTATGTGGCTAATTAGTGACTTAACTCTGCATTATGATCCTTAGGCAAGCTTTATTTGATAGGTTTCAAGCACAATATCACTACATTTCTCCTTTTTGCCTAATATAATAGTGAAGGTTATAACTAATATAAGAAAAACTATGTACAAAAAGCACCACAACTAATATATCTGATATATACAGGCAATAATTATCTCAAAATTTGTCTAACCCATTTGCATTTGGCAAATCAGAAAATACTCCATTAACTATTCTATCTTGGTGAGATCAAAGTTTGTAGCTAATTTACTTGCAATCTTAACTTGGATTACCACCCAAAACTATCTTTTGATATCTCTCAACCTTACACACTTTACATCTCTCAGTTCAACCCAGACAATCTGAGGAGCAGAGTGGTTTGGAGATTCAATCAAAGGAGAGGATCCTCCCCTTTGTTCTGAGAATTAGTAGAGGTGACACTAATGCATAGCAGCTTTGCTTCCCTGGTCTTCAAGGAAGCATTATTTGTTGGATTATAAACAAAATATCACTACATAGGACCTCACTACATAGCCCCTAGCTAACTCTGTCCTCACTAAGTAGGCCAGGCTATCTTCAAATTTATAGAGATCAGTTTGTCTCTACTTTAGAATGCTGAAATTACAGGTGTGGCCACAGTGCCTTGCCACTCTCCTTTTTTGATCTTGGCTTTAGTCTTAGATAATCCTCCTACACTCACTTTGGGTGTTTCAATTCATGTACACAAATGCTTATATCTGAGGCAGGAAAATAGAAAACTATGGAGGAGTATCCTGATATCAACATACAAAAAATAGCAGAGAAGGAAAATTGGGAGCCCTTAAATTACCTGAGCTTTAATCAACCAAAAGAGCATGCTCAGTAAAGTCCTGTGAACATGAAAGAAGTGGGTACTTGCATAATTTCCGTGAAAGTTTACTGCAGAATTTGTCTTAGCCCTTTTCCCTTTATTGCTCTTTTGGAGGAAGACCATAGGTTGGGGCCTGGCACAACTCCAAGCTGCTTTGAATCATGCTCTTAATGAATGACCCCTTTTCTGTAATAAAAGTGTGTCTCTAAAATTTAATATAAAGAGGTACCGGGACCTGGAAACTCCAGACACAAATTTGAACCTGTGACACTCCTAATTTCATACTGACAAGCAATTATCCTTAAAAATCTTTCTTCTTCTTCTTCTTCTTCTTCTTCTTCTTCTTCTTCTTCTTCTTCTTCTTCTTCTTCTTCTTCTTCTTCTTCTTTTTATTGTGGTGGAATCTCTGTAGGCCAGGTTGACCTTGACTCATTGTGAAACCTGGTCTAGGCTGAAACTTGCTGCAATCCTGGTGCTTTAGTCTCCCATGTACTGAGTTTAGAGGTGACAGTGACCACTCTGAATTTCAAATTTCTTTTTACTAGCCAGAAATATCAGGAAGTTTCCCAGACCTCATTTTCACCAAAAAACAAGACTGACTATATAAGGACTCATGATTTAATTTAAATCGGGTCTGCAGAGTGTTTGGGCAGGGCCTGTCAATATTATCAACTTACTGGTATTTATGAATGAGAGATGTCTGGCTCTGGTCATATCCTAGTAAAAGTTGTGCCCCTTACATATTTCTCTTTTTGATTTTGTTTTGTTTTTTGAGTGTTGTCAAACTTATTCAGCACAAGTGAGTCCATCTTATCACAAATTCCTAGTTAGTGAAGAAGTAGTCACTCAAATAATAGGTTCAAAGGCAGACATTGGTGCTGGGAAGTAGGCTTTAAAACATGGGCAGGGAACTCAGTAGCAGGATCCAAACATCCGGACACTGCCAAGGACCTGGTAGCACTTCTGCCTGCATCCACCAGACCATGTAGGCTAGGGGTTGTTTCCGGTTCCAGTTAAGTGACCCTGCTTAGAAACATCAGAAGCCAGGTGTCTGTTCGCTGAATCCGAAATCGGCTGCTGTTTCCAAGACACCTGGACTGTCAGGGCCCCCGTAACAGTACCACCTCCATCCACGACAAGAAGAGAGACATCAGAGTGTTGGAACTGTTTCCATCTACCAGAAGGGAACCTTGGTCCCATACCCACCACGAGAGGAAGAGACTCCTGCCTCACTCACCAGAATAAAGGATGAGAAGCGGACAAAGTAAAAGCACATTCAAAAACAGAAAACCCAATATGATATCACAGGAGACTAGAAAGCATACACCAGCAACACCTGAACATCACAGTGCAACTGAAGCAGAAGAGAATGACCTTAAAAGCATCTCATTGGAAATGATAGTGGACCTCGAAGTCCACATGAGAAAATTCCTTAAAGTAATGGAAGAAAGAACAAACTAATAAATACAAGATATCAACAAGTCTCTCAAGGAAACAATTCAACACCTAAAAACTGAAATAGAGACATAAAGAAAGCACAATCTGAGGGAATATTGGAAATAGAAAAGCTGGGTAAATGATCAGGAGCTACAGACAAAAGCATAACCAACAGAATACAAGAGATGGAAGAGAGAATCTCAGGAGTTGAAGATACAATAGGAGAAATAGACTCATCAACCAAAGAAAATCTGAAGTCCAACAAATCCCCTACACAAAATATCCATGAAATATTGGATACTGTGAAAAGACCAAACATAAGAAACATAGGTATAGAAGAATGTGAAGAAATCCATCTCAAAGTCACAGAAACATATTCAACAAAATCATACAAGAAAACTTTGCTAACCTAAAAACAATTGCAAGTGAAAATACAAGAAGCCTACAGAACACCAAATAAATGGAATCATAAAAAGACCTCTGCCCCACATAAAAATTAAAACAACAAACAAACTGAACAAAGAGAAAATATTAAGAGCAGCAAAGGAAAATATTTAAGTAACATTTAAAGGCACACCACTCAGAATTACACCTGTCTTTTCCATGTAAACTCTGAATGCCAGAAGGTCCTGGATAGATATTTTACCTACACAAATAGATCATGGATGCCCTCCCAGAGTACTACACCCAGCAAAGCTTTCAGTCAACATAGGTGGAGAAAACAAGACATTCCATGAGAAAACCAGATTCAAACAATACATATCCACCAATCCAGCCCTAAAGGATGTTCTTGAAGGAAAACTGAAACCAAGGCAGTTAACTACAACCAGAAAAATATAGGCAATTGATAACCCAACTTTACCCTATTACAAAGGGAAAAAGGGATAGAATCCCACCCATAATCTTGCCAACACCACCAAATTAAAAACAAATAAGAATGAACAATCAATGGTCCTTAACATGCATCAACATCAATGGTCTTAACTTGCCTTTAAAAAGACACAGATTAGCAGACTGTATAGGAAGACAGAATCCATCCTTCTGCTACACATAAGATGGAACTCAGCACTTATGTCAGTTTTCCAAGGTTGCATCCCTAGCACCATCAACAAAATTATGATAAAGAATAATTTTGAATAAATCTCAAAATAGGCTTAAAAGCTGGATTTCCAGATGACTGTTTATTCTGAGATGTGGCTTTTTGGTGTCTTTTTCTTCCTCAATATACTTCCACTCCTCACTGCTTTACCAATATAGTGAACAGAGGAATGAATCATGAGTGCACACTTGGCAAATATCAAACCATATTCTAAGGACAAAGGAAGTTCTAATATGTGGAAACAGTTTAAATATTTCTGTTTTGTGACAAGAGTTATTTTGTATTTTGTTTTCTATTAAAATGTATTTAGGTAAAAAAAAAACACATGGGCAGATGGAGCCATCTTACTTACAACTTGGTAACCACATGATTGGAGATTTAAACTAATCCATATTTTATAACCACAGTGATGGAGATGTTTTTACAGAAACAAGCCAGTGGTATACTCTTCTTAAAGTTACATTTGAGGATGCTGGCTTTCTCTTGAAAATTTTCAAGTTCATTATCATCTTACTCACCTGCTGACAGATCCTTGTTAGATCAGAGACAAAACTAAAGAGAAGGGCAGGAGTCAGACATGTAAAGGAAATAGAGCAAGGAATAAAAAATTAAATGATTAATAAAGAAAGAAAGAATAAATAATAAGTGCATTGTGAAGCAAAAACTGGAAGTGACCAAATCTGGCATTTTCAAAATGTGGTGGTTTGAGAGAGAGTGTCCTCAGCTAGATTCACATGTTAGAATGCTTGGTCTCTAGTTGGTGTAACTATTTAAGAAGAATTAGTTGGTGTGGCTTGTTGGAGGAGGTGTGTCACAGAGCTGGCTTTTAGGCTCCCAAAGTTCCTACTGTCCCTAGAGGCTCTCTGCCCACTACTTGTGGATCAAGATGTAAGCTCTCTGCTGCCGCTGCTTCTCCAACTGCCTGCCACCCTGACTTTACTCCACAATCACAGACTCTTAAATATCTGAAACCTAATCCCAATTAAACTCCTTCTTTTATAAGTTGCCTTGATCAGGGTATTGTTACCGCAACAACAGGAAAATAACCAATATACTAAATATTAAACATTCCCTTTGCCTATACCCACAGATACATCCTGATGGTGCTATGGAATAATCCTTTTGTACACTGTGAAAATTTGGGACTCATGCTGATTTCAGAAAAAGCTGACTGTGCTATAGATAGACAGGAAATATAGGCAGAGCGGCCAGACACACAGGAGTCTGGGAAGAAGAAATGTGGTGTCAGAGGAGTTGCCAGTCAGATGCAGAGGGAGCAAGATATGCTGGAGGACAAACAGGTAAAGCCATGAGCCATGGGGCAGAAGAATGATTAAGAGAAATGCGTTAATTAAGTTGCAAGAGCTAGTTAGGAACAAGCCTGAGCTATGAGCTGAGTATTTATTATTAATAATAATTCTCTCATGGCACTTTGGAAGCAACAGCTGGGAAACAAACCTCCATCTATACAATGGGGTGCTATGTTTTTATTTTGTCAGTAACACTAACCAAAAAATGAAAGAGCTGTAACATAAAATTTTTGAGTCTCTAAAGAAAGAAATTAAAGAAGATACCAGTAAATTGAAAGATCTTCCATGCTTTGGATAGATAGAATCAACATAGTAAAAATGGCAATCCTGCCAAAAGCAATCTATAGATTCAGTGCAATCCCTATCAAAATCCCAAAACAAGCCTGAGCTATCAGCTGAGTATTTATTATTAATAATAATTCTCTTGTCATATTTGGGAGCAAGTGCTGGGAAACAAACCTCCCTCTATACAATGGGGGGGTTCTTTTTTATTTTGTCAGTTTCAGTAGTTAAACACTACTACTGAAGTACAGCCCCAGCTAAGAATGCCAGTATATTTCACTCCTCTGCCCAGAAAGCCCCAATTTACTAGGCATGCACATTCTTCCTGTTATCTTTGGAGCCCCCTTTTCCTATATAAAACATTTCTTCTGCAGTCTATGAGAAAATGGGGGCCAGTTACAGTCAAACTCCAACACATGAAGGTGTATTATGTATTAGCCTCTTCACACCAGTTTGAAGCTTAGAGGTGCATTGTGTATTAGCTACTTCACACCGGTTTCAAGAAAATACCTGAAAAGATTACTTAGTGGATACAATTTGCTTATGGTTTCAGAGGACTTATCAGATTAAGGTTGGGAAGGAATGATGGGGCAGATCACATCACTTTTCATCAAAGTGGACATTCTAGTTTGCTTTCTGTTGCTGTAACAAGCCCTGGGAATAAGAGCAATGTTGGGAGGACAGGTTTATTTGTCTAACACTTCCAGGTCACAGTCCATCATTGAAAAAATTTGGGGCAAGAGCTGAACAGAAATTGAAGTAGAAACCTTGGAAGAACACATTTTACTGGATCACTTGTAACTCTTATATATACAGTCTAGGACCACCTGAACAAAGGTTAGTTGCCCGTGCATTGAGCTGGACCCTCCCCAATCAATAAATAATCAGGACAATTCCCTACAGATATAGCCATTGCTCATCAAATCTGGGCTCCTCATTCTTCCCTGGTGACTTTTGGTTGTGAAAAGTTGTTATTAACAACTAACTGGAAGAGCAAGTTAGGAAGCAGGATTTATGGTAGGATGATGGGACAGTAGATTCAGCCAACTCCAGGATAATACTTGGAATAGATATTCCCTGACAAGTTACCCATCTCCTCCAACAATTTACCACCTCCCAAAGTTTTCAGAAACTTCCAAAATGGTACCACCAACTGGGAAGCAAGCACTTAGATCATAAGCCTGTCAGAACTGTCTAGCGTCAAACTACAACAGAAGGACACTATACATGGCAACAAAATTGGGTGGTAGGAGAGGCTCTGGTTAGAAAAATGAAAGGTCAACCTAAGCCCTCATTACTTCAGTAGAGCCCAAAGGTCACCAGAAACACCAAGACTCTTCATTAGAACATTATTCGTTTTCTCTTAACAATCAGAGGACTTTGTGATCTTACTTCCTATTCATAATAGAGGAGTCAGTAGGCTCCAGTGAGAGATGAATGCTTAACCAGTAGATTAGCAATAGCAGATTCAAAATCACAGACATTTGAAAAAGTTCAGGTTCTCATAGGAATTAAATAGAGGAGCACTACTGTTACAACTAAGTGATTGGGATGAGGAGATGCCTCAGTGTTTAAAGCCCTTGCCATGACAGCATGAGGACCAAGTTGTAATTTCAGAAACCTCAGAAATTCAGGGTGGGTGTGGCACATTTCTGTAATTTGAGTGCTGAGACAGGGATCCCTGGAGCAAGTTGTCTGGCAGACAACAGAGACTCTGCCTCAATGAATAAACATTTGGAGAACTAATGTTTTATCAATGCCAGGCCTCCACAAGCATGTGCACATGTGTGTCCACATACACATGCACACTTCACACACATACACATGTGAAGGGAAAAGACCCTAAATGTTGCTATCAATAAGTTAGGTTTTCACTGCATTATATTCAGGGAAGTATGTCTGTCCCTAAATAGTATGGAGAGGGAAGAGCTATCTCACAGCAATGATCATTTGCAGGACTTGAGATAAAACCAACACTGCAGGTATCCCTAACTCAATCATAAAATATGCAGGCTTTTGATAGAGACATGTATTTTCTTAGCCCTGGCTCTGAAGTTTTCTCTGTCACATAGACTTTGGAAACAAGTTATCAGTAGGGCATGTTTTGGAAACTTCCTTCAGCAAGGCCAAGCTGAAGGGTAGGCTTTGGCTTTAGGATATAGGACATATAAACAGGATTCCTGTCAAGTTCTTTAAAAGCCTACTTTGTGAGTCTGTAATTAGGTGGTGCCTAGGAATGAGAGAAAAAACATTATAATGAGAGCTGATCTATAGTCCGCAAGGTTAAGTAAGATATCTTTATTCAGATAAACACCAGGAAAACACAAGCCAGAGTGTGCCAGTGGCAGCACAGTAAACAGGCCAGAGAGAGGGTCTCCCATGTGTCTTGCATCTCCTTAAGAACCTATTATGAGTCATCATGACCTCATCTTGATCATGCCCTGACATGCATGGTCAAGCGTCTAGCAGGCAGGGCTTACTGTCCCCTACAAATCCCCTTTAGTCTAAATGAAGATTAAAACTTAAAAGTATAAAATATCCAAAATTAACAATATAAAGGTGAAATACAAGAAGATAGGAGGTATGGCCCAATTACCTTCTGGTGCATTCAGGGATTGCTGCCAGGCAGGTCTTCATTAGCTGTGTGGGACTCAAACTTAAATATTAGCAGAGAAATGTTTGCTTGCATATGCATGCATGATGGAAAAGGCAATTGTGGAAAATATTGATTATGTGATGGTGTACACCTTGAAGAAAATAGCCAACAAAGACAAAGACAATCCACAAATTCTTTGCTCAATCTGCATTCTATCAATTGGCTGCTTGATAAAATACAGAAACCCTAAAGTTTAGCTAAACAACCTGCTTGGATTTTAGAGGAGGAAAGCCAAATCCAACTCTAAATCCAGCATTGACATACTTGAATAGGGACTAGAAAATTGAAGAGAAATACAGTTATTTGAGAGACACCTGTACTTCTGCATCAGGACAGATGACTAGGCCTTTTTATGAGGCCCCTTCAACCTACCAGGGGTACCCGTCATGGAATCACACATTCTGTCATGCGTGTTCTGTCTTAGGATTCCTTGAAGGCATGGAAAACCATATCCATCTTTGGCTGGAACCAGTCTCTGTAAAGCAAATAATGTTAATGTGGGATGGGTCATGTTTCAACTACAAAGGTTCCTGAATCAGGAAAAATCCTCCAGGAGATTGCACCTGAGCTCTCACAGCTGGAAATATTCTCCTGAGGGATGGAGACAGATAATGGTTAAAATGGCCTTTTAAAATCTGTGTGGGATTGCCTCTAATACCTCTGGTACACATACTACTTAAGTTTACTCTCTTAAACATTCTTCTATCCTAAGGCTTATAAATTACATGTTACATTCATTTGGAATGATCTCTGACTTCTAGTTTCTAATAGCATTTGCATAACACTTATAGCAAGGTTATAGACATTAACAATTTCATCATGAACATACATTAGTCTGAGTTTCTAGTATCTGAAAGAGCATTGCAGCACCGTGAAAATTCAAACATTTGAGCAGAAGCCAGAGCCGTCTGCTCCATCTATTCCTTTCTATCAATAACATGCAAGTGACTCTGTCATAAGAGCCATCAGTAAAAAGTACCATAGCATTTTTATAGGAGTGTTTTTTTTTTTTACAATTTTGGGGAATATAAGGATAAATTAGAATAAATTGTAACATCCTTTAAGCTGTAAACTGATTATCAATTTTTCCTGTAAACTGAGCATAGGCAATTGCCCATGAATCACTGTTCTGAAAGATTCTACCTGTTGCTTGGAATAAGGAACATGTATCATACATGGTTCTCTCCTGAAATACTTCCTAGAATCCATATGGCATTTCTATACCAGGCCAGCTAATGTTTTAAAATATGGGCTTAATACTTACGGTGGTGAGACAGGTAGGTGTAACACCTGTAACAGTTCCTTCTGCCATAGAACAGAAGTTGGATATGCTTTGTGGGGAGCACATAAGCTCCCCATAGTTTGCATAGTCAACATAATATATCTGTTGATGCTGATTGCCTCCTCTCATATGGAAAGACTTGTCTACATTCTCAGTTAGCTGTGTGGGCAAATTAGGATCACTACCTCCTTATAAAATCTTATTTAAAGTATTTAAATCATCATTTAGATGACCCCCAAAAGGGACTCAACCATTCTATATTTAACAACTTCTAACAAAATATTTACACCAGGATTGTAACTATCCTTTCTAATTGTTATCTATTAAGCCTTAATTGCTTTAGAAAATAGCATATGTCCTAAACAATTTTTGAGATTTATTTAAAGTTTCTGAGCAGTCTTTTCTAATCTAACCTTCGAAGCAGACTAGCTGAAAAGACCTCATTTGTATTTTAGCTGACCTGGCCTAATTTGTATTTACAAAGACACATTCAACCTGTGAATCGAACAGGTTGCTGTGTCCTGAGGTTTCTTTTCATAAATCACATATCATTTTTTATTTCTAGATTTTCATTCGTTAATCATAACAATTTAAGATGATCTGTATCCTCACTTCTGCCAAATTTTATACAACCATCCACAGATTCCTCATGCCCCTAAACTAACATGATAGGCTTCTGCTATCTTTTTCATTGACTATTTCCTAGTACTTAAATCATTAATTTTTCCTGTTAATACATTGACTCACTGACTGAGTGGATGCTCTTTTTGTTATTATATTTAAAGCTATTTTGACAGTTTTTTTTAAAACTATATCCGAGGCAAAATACCTATCTGTCTAATCATATCCAAGGCAATTTAGGCATTTCCACTCATCCAAGTTCATAAATTCATAATCACAGCATGCATCCAGGTTGGACACATCATTCATTACTAACTTGTGTACATCTCACATTTATCCTTTTGCCTAGGGTATGATCAGTTTTTTGAAAATAAAAATCCCTAATTGAAATTTCTCCTAACGCAGTAGCTATAGACAATCCTTGAAATATGAGCATCCATAATTTGAACAGATCTAACCTTAAATATGCTGCCCTTTCTTCTCTGTAAGTCACAAAACAGTTTCTGTCTGTCTGTATCAACAACATTATATACATTTGAGTAGCATCAGCCATATGGCATCTCCCAAGGTTGTAAGTTACCCTGAGGAGCTTAAGGCTGTCAGCCACCACCACATCAGCTGCTTTGTCGAGCCTACCAGTGACACCATCCCAAGGTGGCAACAAGCCTCTGGTTGAGGGCCGGGGGATTGTGATCACTGCCAGAACAGACCTTGGCCTTAGTTAGACTTTTGCCCTCTTGGCCACTGGAACATCTGTGGCTGTATTTTGAGTACAAGCCTGATACCCTATTTTCTCTTCTCTTGGGACTCTGACCCAGTGCCCTTCCTGATCACATCCAAAGCAACCTCTAGAAGGCTCTGTGCCCTTCTTCCTCCCTATGCCTTGTTTCTCTGTAGAAATAACATATTTTTAAATTTGAAGTTCTTGTAAGGCAGCCACCATCGATAATCCTTGAGTGTAAGCTATGTCAAATACCTGACAAAATCTTAATGAACTAGCAGATATCTGTCTTCTTCCTGCAAGGCCTTAGCGTGGCCTGGTATGTAGTACCAGCATTCTCATAAGCTAGCAGTTTCACAATCAAATTTCTGACACCTGTGTCTCTAATTTTTTTGTATAATGTCTACACAGGCCTAGAAATCAATTCGGAACTATCTCCCGTGGTCCCTGCCTGCCCTGTATAACAAATATTCTCCTCCTTGTCAGAGGCCTTGGCTACCCACTTTCAATTAGGAAGCTGGGAGTTTTTTGTTCTCTATTACATTCTTAGATATCTCTTGAGGGCCTGCATGCATGAAAGGCAGCCCGTATGTCTTCCCAAGCCCTGGCACAACTGTAAACACTGACAGAGTCACAGTGGTGGCTTTTGCCAATGGGAAGAATTTTTATTAAGCTCTTAAACTCTAAAATATCCTGTTTGCTTTTGCTTTGTTTCAGCTCTCCTAGCTATTAAGCTATACCCAAGTAAATAAATAGACAATCTGACCAACAATTACCAGCCTGGATTCTCTAACTATATATATATATATATATATATATATATTATATATATATATATATACTTTCAAGGCTAATTTATTTCTCTTTACCATCTGGCTAATAATATTCCTGTTTCATATTTACAATTACCTGCATTTTTTACTTCGGAGTTTAACACATTACATTTTACTACTTTATCATCTGACTGACATTTCAGTCTCACATGTACTTTGTGCACCTTCTATTACTTTAAGGTTTAAATAGCCCGCTTTAACTTTTTTGTTACCTCTGGCTGACATTTTCGTGTTATATATATATCCTTTTGTGCACATTTCTGCTTTAAGAGTTAAAAAACCCGATTTACATTTTTTTTGTCAGCTGATGACTGATGTCTTCCTATTTTATATTACAAATATCAGCTTCCTATTTCTACAAATACATGCAGTTTTATTCCTGACTTAACACTGTTTACTCTCCACACTTGGACCCTACTTACTTGTTTTTCTTTTTTTTTTCATCGTGAGCTTCTGCTACAAACGGTTCACATGCCATGACTGTCTCTTCAAGGTGTCCATGCCTCTGCCTTGTCCATTGCTTCTTTGGTGTCCTTTTTTAGGTGGTGTCCATGGCTTCTACCCCATTGTCAGGTCTCCCATTTGGGTGCCATTTTGTCGTGGCATAGCATGGCATGTCTCAACTCCAAGCCACAGCAGCTCGGAGGTTCTGCCTGAGTGGGGGAGCATGGACTTTGAAACTCCTAGCAACCCAATGGAAATAAAGACTAAGCACAGGCATTTGTCTTCTTCAGGGAGCTCTGTTCCATGTTGCAAAACTGGAGTCTCTTGTTTATTCAGCATCTTTCTGGCTGTCTCCTAACCATGCTTCCAAGGCGACAAGGCCATTTCTGTCTCCTTCAGCTGATTCCTCTCTGCTAGATTGCTCATAACACTCAGTCCTTACTAATTACTCACACACCTACCCTTACATCCAGGTGCTTGGGATTTGAAATCAGGTCTTTATGCTTGCTAAGCCAGAGCCCTTACCCACTGAACCATCTCCCTAGTCTTGATAACAACCAATTTCTCTCTTCCAAGGATATGTGTTGGATATAAAATTAACTGGTAGACCTCTTAGGGAGCTAGGTAGATTTTTAGCAGCTTTAAAGGCGGCTGAAAAAGGTTCCCTCACTTATAATCAGAAACTTGTTATGCCAGGAATTGAAACCCCAAGAATTTGACTATTGGTCAAAAGAATAGAATCAATGACAACTTTTTTTTTGTTGGAAAATGTTCATTCTATTAATCCACTCCATTCAGAGGGTGTTAACACTTTAAATGTTTATCATTTCTATGTAGTGAGTATAATCACTTTTTATCACAGATGTAATTAACGATTGATTATTAATACTTTTTAATAGATCCAAATTTCTCCCAAATTTAAGTACAGTTAGTTTTATTTTATGTTTCATCTAGTAAATGATTTAAAAGACAGGATGTAGATCTAATCGTTTCCAACTTAGAAAATATATCATGTTACCAATGCACCAAACTAATAGCCTTTGTAAAGCTGAATAAATTACACAGAAATTATAATTACGGGTTAAAAGAATCGTCCAGTGTTTTCACAGCTCTTCCGAATTACACAGTAACACAAATCTCTGACACTTACGAGTGGGAAGATCTGTTTCACAGTAACATAATTTTAATTTACATTGACATTCCTTTTAAATATATTACTATGATGTTTATATCACAATGGTGCTTTCCAATGTCCACAATTTACAATTTCAATTTATAATTCATTAATGTAAGGGACAGATGTTACTACTGTAACTGTAACTAAGCAGAAAAATAAACCAACAGCCTACAAACAAGTATAAAAATAATATGACTTCTAATATATGAATGTAACATGATTTTTCACATTTGGGCTGTTTTCTAAACAACAGTATGTAAACTTGCCTATTTAATATATGACAGCTATAACTTTATTCACTGAGAAATAATGCATTTATTTTCCTCAACCTTTTCTCTCCCTTTATCTCAAAATATTCTTGACTTGCTGTTTTTAGTCAATGAATAACAAACTGTACTTATTGGTGGGGAGGTAAAAAGACGACAAACACTGTAAAAAGAAAATGACGACCCCGCAAATTAATTCTTACATTTTTTCTCTTTTATATCATTTTTAAAATTCAGTTATATTGCTTAGTCTTTCTTTTGAGACAGGGCTCTCACTAGGTAGTTCTGGATAAACAGTATCTCATGTAAGCTAGGTGGGCCTAGAATTTAGATGCACCTGCTTTTGCTTCTGAAGCTAGGATGAAGATTTGTATGCCTCACCATCGAGAAGCACTTTTTTTAAAACACCAATACAAATAAATTATGGCAGGAAGGAACCATCCTTGATCCTAAAATTTTAATTTTCTTGATAGAAGAACAAAATTTTTCAATAATCCATTATAAGTTTAGGTTAGATATATGATTTGATTAAGCTGGTCAAAGTAGTAAAAAACCACAATCCAGAAAATGGTTGATTATTTTGGTTCCGGGGGTGAAAATTCAAAGAAGAGAGACTAACACACATTGAAAAAAAACTGTCTCCCATTTTAAAGAGGATTTTTAAAAAGTCACTGGAGAGTTTGAACCTCTGAAATCTATTTGACCTATCCAGTATTCAGGTCTAGAACAGAATGCTCAATTTCTTTTCAATCATCACTATCCTTTTCTTGAATATCTGACTGATTGGTATTCACAGCTTCACACACATTCAGAGCCTAATAGCTAGCTCACTACAATACACTATTTTTTTGCTTGTCCTTATTGGTATTTTTCCCCAACATGTTCCTTTTAATGAGGTTTGATAATATTGAACATTCTGTGAAAATAACTAATACAGAGTTAGGTAGAAATATACAGGTATTAAATAGGAAAAAGCCTTACTTACAGAGCAACCTAGCCAGCCGGCATGGCAGCAGTAAGTAAGGCAAGTACAGAAGTGAAACTGAAAGAGAAAACACAGTCCCCTGGAAGTCTCACTCTACATTACCCTGACCATGCCCTCGCAAGAGTGGTCAGGCACACCTGTAGCCAGCCCCTAAATAGGTGAGGTTACAGCTTCTCCTACAGTTCCCCTTTTAGTCTAAAAGAGGATTAAAACTTAACAGTGAAAAGTATCCAAAATTAACAATCATAAAGGTAAATATAAGAAAATACAACAATCTGCTTATGTCACATCCTAACTATCTATTTTAACTAAGCCCTAAAGTCATCTGAAAGAGGTGTCCAAGCCTGAACACCTCCTTCCAATCCCAACCATAAACAATAGGAAGCAATCCCTAACTAGGTATATACACTATCCTAAGTGACAACAATGGGGAAAGGGGGCATAGCATCCTACAAGTTACTTCCTGCTGAAATGGGACAATGATAGTCATGTGGGGTCCTGTAGGAAGAAAATGTTAGTATAGTGAAAATCTTGAATGGATTGTATATAGTCCATGTTAGATGGGTTTCCCTTGATTGAAGATCTCAATTGATCCCCAACTTGATTGAAGTCAGTACCCGAACCTCTGGCCGGAGTGTCAGTTGAAATGGAGCAAGTTGGATCCAGTGCAGTGGAGGAGGTGTCTCCCATTTTCTTTAGAGGGTGTCCAGGGAATGCTGTCAGGCAGGTCTTCATTGGCTGTGTGGGACTCAAACATAAACAGTTAGCAGAGAAATGTTTGCTTGTGGATATACATGTGCTGGGGAGTACAATCATGAGAGTATAACAATTATGAGGGGGTGTACACCTTGAGGGAAAGATCCAAGAAAAGACAGAGAAAGTCCCCAAATTCTTCTTTTATTCTGTATTATATCATTGGCTTCTTGATACAATACAGAAACTCAAAAGTTTAGTTAAATAATGTGCTTCGATTTTAGAGGAGGAAAGCCAAGTCCACCTCTAAATCCAGCATTGATTTAATTGAAGAGGGACTAGGAAAGAAAGAGAAATAGAGTTCTCTGAGAGACAGCTGTAAAGTTTACCATATGGCACGTCCCTTTTGCTTGATGGTTATAGCTACCTTTTCTTCTTAAGTATCTACCCATGCAGTGTCCTTTGCCTTCTGGAGATGAGTTTTCCTGTAAAGATAAAAGCAGAACACTTCCCTTTCCTTTGGGAGGTTTCTATTTAGTTTATAAGATATACCTTAGTAGAATACCTGTCATTTGTCCTCATCGAGAGGTTTTTCCTTTTCCAGTCGAATCTTGATCAACTTTGATGGTATCCAAAGTTTTTCTTCTCCTGTAGAAACCAATGCAAAACCCCTACCGGAATGGAACACATGTCCTGGGTTCCATACAGAGGTTAGTACATCTTTGAAGTATAGCGGATGATTGATTTCATCAGTTTTTTCTGTAGCCCAGTGTCTTTCTGCAGATGTCTGTCCTTTTTCATTGGCATTACGAAAGGTTAGTGTTAATAAACCATTATGCAACCTATGTCTGGGGGATTTACTCTTCCAAGCTTGTTTGTTGAGCATCTCCTTAAGTGTTCTATTAGATCTCTCAACCACTGTTTGTCCTGTAGGATTGTGTGGTATACCGGCAACATGCTTTATGTTATAATATTTGAAACATTGTTCCAATTTTGTAGAGACATAAGCTGGAGCATTGTCAGTTTTTATTTGTGCAGATATACCCATAACTGCCATCACCTCTTGCAGGTGTGTAATAATAGAATCAGCTTTTTCAGAGTTAAGAGCCGAAGCCCATTGGAACCCTGAGAATGTGTCTATAGTATGATGCACATATTTCAAATTTCCAAACTCTGCAAAGTGAAAGACATCCATCTGCCAAACCTCATTTCTCTGAATGCCCTTAGGATTACAACCTGCTGGCAATGGATTTTGGTTATAAAAGGAACAAGTAGGACAGTTTTTCACTATTTCCTTGGTCTATTGCCAAGTGATGGAGAAGTCCTTTTTCAAACCTTTGCTATTTACATGATGTTTCTTATGAAATTCTGAGGCTTCTAGCACACTTCTAATTAATAAACTATCAATCTCATCATTGCCTTGTGCTAGTGGGCCTGGCAGAATCATATGGGATCTGATATGTGTTATGTATATAGGATTACTTCTGCTTCTGATATTTCCCTGTAATTGTAAAACAGAGAAGTTAATTCCATATCATCAGGAACGAATTCTGCAGTCTCAATGTGTAACACAATCTCTCTTCATATTGGGAATCAGCAACTATATTAAGAGGTTCTATAAAATCCGTAAGTACCATGAGAAATGCATATAATTCTGCCTTCTGTACAGATGTATATAGACTTTGAACTACTTTACTTACCTCACTTGATTTATAACCTGCCTTACCTGATTTGTTGGCATCAGTGTAGAAGTTAAGAACTCCAGAAATGGGAGTTTGTGTTACAATACATGGAAGAATCCAGACTGTCTTTTTTATGAATTTAATTCTGTTAGTTTTGGGATAGTTGTTGCTAATTGTTGCCAAAAAGCCAGTAAGAGCAATATGCTAATATTCATTATCTTTCCCATGGAGGAAATTTCTTCATTAGTTAAAGGTACTATAATTGCTGCTGGATCTTTTCCAGTCAGTGGATAAAGTCTTAATTTTCCCTTTAAAATGAAATCAGAAATCTTTTCTATATATGTCTTTAACTTTATTTCTGTTTATGTGGCAGAAATATCCATTCCAATATAGTGTCTTCCCACTGCATCAGAATCCAGAAGGGTATTCTCTGGATGGCAAGATAACCAGTAAACAGTCTAAATCAAGGTTTATCTGATCTACATGCGCATCCAATATTGTTTTTTACCCAATGTAACTGTTTTTCTGCCTCAGAAGATAATATTCTTGAACTCTTTAGGTCCTTATCACATTTAAGGGCCATTTCAAAATTCTTTAAGTCATGTCCTTGTACACCAATAATCGTCTGTAATTGAGATATTTCCCCTAACAATTTCTGAAGGGAATTAAGAGTTTGACAATGATCTCTCATAATTGTACCTTTTGAGGTCTGATTCTCTGTAAGTCTATCTTGTAACCTAAATACTTAATAGAATCTCCTCTTTGTATCTTCTCAGGGAAAATCTGTAATCCCCAACGAGGCAGAATTACCTTCATCATTTCAAATATCCATTCCAAAGTTTCTTTATTGGAATCTGTTATAAGAATGTCATCCATGTAATGACAAACAAGAGATTCTGAAAATTTCTTACAGATTATTTCCAATGGTTGCTGTACAGAGTGCTGAAACAAAGTAGGACTATTTAGCATTCCTTGTTGCAAAACTCTCCATTGATATCTCCTAACTGGCTGTGAATTATTAAGTGTTGTTTCAGTAAATGAAAATCTTTCTCTATCATTTTCCTGTAACCGTATTGTGAAAAAACAGTCTTTTAGATCAATGACTATGATAGGCCATATTTTAGGTATTAAGGAACTTAATGGCATTCAAGGTTGCAGAGAGCCCATTGGTTGAATTACCTTATTTATGGCTCTAGGTCTGTAAGCATTCTCCACTTACCTCACTCTTTTTTGATAACAAATACAGGAGAATTCCAAGGACTGGTAGATTCTTTTATATGTCCAGAGTCTATCTGTTCATTGACTAACATCTCTGAATCCTCTAGCTTCTTTGAGGTCATAGGCAATTGTCCCACCCAAACAGATTCATTTGTAAGCCATTTCAATGGCAGGGCCTTTGGCTTCTCTGAAGGTCCATCATTTGTACCTAGTTACTGTACAGCATGGATGGTTGGTAACCGTTTTCCATAGCATCTTGCCAGATCTTTTCTACTATCTAAAGATTGTACATAATTTGTATCTGACACTGGAGGAATATTTATCAGAGTATTCCATTGCTGTAAGAGATTATGTCCTCAGAGTTTTATAGATATATCTGCCAGGTATGCTTTCAGTATTCCTTTCTGTCCTTCTGGTCCAATACAAACCACAGAGTTAACACTTTGTTGAACTATAGATAGAGTCCCAATTCCTAAAAATTCTATACTTGCCTCTCTAAGAAGCCATTTCTGAGACCAGGATTTTTGAGTAATAATAGTCACATCTGCCCCAGTGGCTACCAAGCCAGAAATAACTTTATTATTAATGTTCACATTGAACTGATGATTTTATCATTCATAGAAGCTTGCCAAAATATGCCTTTCTCATTTTGTACATTCACATTTGATTCTTTATCACTGTTCAAACTACCATCGAGATCAGTATCAGTTTTCAAAATAGGCAAAGAACTATCTATTCATCCTGTGAGAGATTCTCTCCCACTGTTACTGAGAATGACTCGACCTTTCTCGATGTGGGGGCCTTCTTGAGGCTCCCCTCGGTGTTTCCCAACATTAATTGGTTTCCTTGTATACCCCTGGTCGATCTACATTCATTTGTCCAGTGTCTGCCCTTACCATATCTTCTACACAATCCAGAAGGCAATGGCCTTCCTGTGAGACACTGTTAGAATTTGTTTGTCTACAATTTTTCTTAGTATGTTCCATTTTACCACAGCTGAAACATCTCAGTTCCTGGTGCTTTCGTGGTCTCCTGAGGAAGGCTCTTCCTACCCAAGGTTCTGTTTGATAATAGTAGTAAACTCTAGCCTCTTGGTCCCTATGTTGACCTCTGTTAGTTGGTTGTCTTTCCCAAGCCCTGGGATTCTCACCTCTAGAACTTTTAATCCCCTGTTGCCTTTTTAAACCTTTTGAGATGGGTTCTCCTACCCAAGCCCCAGCATCTTGCACGTTATAGTCAATGTTGGCTGCATGAAAAATCCATTCTTCTAGCGGAACTGATCTGATCTTTAAAGGCTAAAGTATTCTTTTACATATTGGGTTTGCATTTTCATAAGCTAATGTATATATAATTGATTGTCTTAATTCTGGATCTATTACCTGTAATTCTACTGCACTATTTAACCTTTGTAAGAAGTCCTGGAACTGTTCTGTAGGTCCATGTTCTATTTTGATATAAGCTTCTAGGCATTCTCCTTGCACACGAACCTTATCCAAGGCATTTAATGCTGCTTTCCTGGTTAGAGACAGTATTTTATCATCATATTCAGCCTGAACCTGTGGGTCAGCATAAATACCCTGACCACGAATCTTATCTAGGGGGGGAGCTCAAAACCTTTTTTTGTGCCCTGATGCTCAAGGTGCTTTGTCTCTTCCCTTGCTAATACCTTCCACTGGATTTGGCATGAATTCTCAAGTACAGCTGTTACTAATCTTTGCCAATCTGTGGGTGCCAGCCTGTTAAATGTTGCCCATGAATGTAATAGTTGTTTTAGGTATCTGCTATATAGACCATAGGAGACAACTGATTCTTTATTATTCTTAAGATCCTTCAGCTGTATAGGTTGCCATTGATAAGCCATCTGTCCATGAGGGTGTTTCTTAGAAGCTGGCTTTCCTACCATGGTAGCTGGGTACAATAATGGTGTATGAGTAAAAACCTTAGAAGAATATTCAGGATACCTGGGTGGAGTAGGTGCCTGGGGTTGGAGTGATAATACTTCTGAGGCATCCCAATGATCTTTAAGACTAGTAATGATATCCTTTGTAAAAGTTTCAATCTCCTTAATCATAAAAGAATCCAAGCATGTTAGTCAATTTGTAAATTGCTCTAACTGCTCATCTCCATGTTTTTCTAGGTCTTTAATACGATCATCCTTAGGCAGCATCCGGATGGCATGGAAACTGCCCTCTATGTATTGGAGTCTAGATTCCAGGTCATGATTTGCTGATTTTGAGTCCTCAGCAGTGGACCGTATGGACCTTTGTAATTTGTCAATAGAGGTTAGGTGCCTTCCTCGTGGCAAGGAACCAATCAGAATTTAGCTGGTGGTGCTATGGTTTACGGCTTTGTGTGTGCCTTACAGAGAAGTACACAGCAATGGTGCCCAGAGCATGGCAACCACCCTGGGAGGACCTATGGGCCATAACAACCAATTGGCCAATCAACACATGGTAAACCCTCCAAACCTTGAGGCACAACAATCCTGAGCATGTGCGTACCCCTAGACACTCCCCGTACGCTGCCTTATAAGATCTCTATGCAGCCCCATCCAGCTGTCTTTTGTAGCCATCTGCCTTGGCGTGTGGATGAAAGACACGAGTTAACATGGGTTTAGCTTGCTAAACAACAATAAAGCCTCTTGCAGTTTGCATCAAGCTTTTGACTCAGCCTGGTGATTGGGGTTGCCAAGGTCCTGGGTTAAGAACCTGGAAGCCTGAGCTTTCTAGGGTGTCTTACACTGTCATTGATTAGATTCTGGGTAAAAATAAATGGAAACCCTAATACTTATTCTCTCCCTTGACTTGGAAATTTTATGCTGCAGCCATAGTGACTATTTTTGATTGTGGGCTGATTAAAATAGTCTCACCCAGCCCAGACTGCATTTGTACTTTCTATATAGTGAAGAATGGCCTTTTACTTCTGATTCTTCTGCCTCTGCCTCCCTCCAGAGTGCGGGCATTAAGGGCATCTGCCACCACACATTGCAACAGAGTTAACTGCTAAATTATGACAGCCCCTCCTTTCTGAGAATGAGGGCTATATGGAACTAAATCAAGGCCCTCCCAGTGGACTGTTGAAACCCTCTCACAGCAAAATCCAGAGAGTTTCTAGGTTTGTGTCATGGATTTTTCTAAATAAGACTGCCAAAGGTGTCAGGGAGGGAAATTAGGTCCTTTCTCTTCCTACTTTGCATTACTGTAAACAAATACATTTTCAATTATGTATTTCTGTTTCTTAATTTCTTTTGCAATACAAGAAAACAAAAACATTGGGTTTTCTTTTCTAACTTAGACAGGATTGTAGTGACAGTTTGTTTGTAATCTAACAAATAAAGCTTTCAGGAAGACCAGGGAAACAAAGTGTCCAGCCACGAGAGAATTCTCACCAGTAGCAATGCTCAAACTGAAGGGGGGTTCTTGCCCTCTGGGTGTCTAAACCTCATTGCTCTTCAGACTGCCTAGGCTGCACTGAGCTCCTGCCTCTTATTCCTGTTTAGTGCTTGGATGAATGGTGTGAGGTCTCTATCTCTTTTAACCTAACTAACTCATTAGACCAGGGTGGATTTGAACTCACAGATATCCCTGTGCCTCTGTCTCCTGAGAGCTGGGATTAAAAGTGTGGCCACCAATGACTGTCTTCAGTGGCTAACTAGTGGTTTAAATCTGCGTTATGACCATTAGGCAAGCTTTATTTGTTAGGTTATAAGCAAATTATCACTACATATCGCATTTTTGCCTTATATAAAAGTGAAGGCTATAACTAATAAAAGAAAAACTATCCACAATAGGTACAATAACTAACTATATCTGATATATACAGGCAATAATTTTATCAACAATGCCTAATTCATTTGCATTTGACAAATTCAAAGAAAATACTCCATTATGTATTCTATCTTGGTGAGTTCAAAGTCGTGTACCTAATTTACTTTCAAACGCAACTTGGATTACCATCCAAAACTATCTTTTGATATCTCTCCACCTTACACACTTTACATCTCTCAGTGCTGTCTAGGCAGTGTGAGTAATAGAGCGGTTTGGAGATTCAATCAAAGGATGGGATGGCCCATTGTTCTGAGCATTGGTAGAGGCTAGCCTCTCTATTGGCTGTCGGCTTTGTTTCTCTGGCCATCGGTCAAGTGTTATTTGTTAGATTACAAACAAAATATCACCACACATACCTCACCACATAGATCCTAGCTATCATGGTACTCACTATCTAGGCCAGGTTATCTTCAAATTTATAGATATTGTGTCTACCTTTAGAATGCTGGGATCAAAAGTATAGCCGCAGTGCCTTGCCACTATCCTTTTTTGTTTGTTTTATTCTTGGCTTTGGGCTTAGATAGTACTCCCACACTCACATTGAGTGTTTTGATTAATGTACACAAATGCTTATGTCTGAGGCATGAAAATAGGAAATTAGGGAGGAGGATCCAGAGATCAACATATAAATGATGGCAGAAGAAGAAAGACTGGGGGCCCTTAAATTACCTGAGCTTCAATCAACCAAAAGTACATGCTCAGAAAAGCCTTTTGAACATGGGATAAGTGCGTACTGTGTTAATGGCCCATGAAGGTTCACTGTAGACTTTGAATTAGAACCTATCCCTTTTTTGCTCTTTTGGAGGAAGACCATAGTTTGAGGCTTACTATTATTATTATTATGAAGTCTAAATGGAACAAAGACCTCAACATAAACCCAGCCACACTGAACCTATTAGAAGTCAAAGAAATACCCTTGAATTAATTGGTACCGGAGACTGCTTCTTGAACATTACACCAATAGCCCAGACACTGAGATCAACAGTTGATAAATGGGACCTCCTGAAACTGGGAAACTTCGGTAAGGCAAAGGACACTGTCAGCAAGACAAAACGGCAGCCCACAGATTGGGAAAAGTTATTCACCCATCCCACGTTGACAGAGGGATGATCTCCAAAATATACAAAGAAATCAAGAAACTAGTCTGCAAAACACCAAACAATCCAATTAAAATATGGGGTACAGAACTAAATAGACAATTCTCAATAGAAGAATCTAAAAAGAGTCTCTTAGATCAATCACTATGATAGGACATCCTTTAGCTATCAAGAAGGTAATGGCATTCCAGGTTGCAGAGAGCCCATTGGTTGAATTACCTTATTTATGGCTCTCAGGTCTGTGAACATACTCCACTTACCTGACTTCTTTTTGATAACAAATATAGGAGAATTCTGAGGGCTGCTAGATTCCTCTATGTTTCCAGTTTCTAGATGTTCCTGTACTAACTTTTCGAAAGCCTCTAACTTCTCAGAGGTCATAGGCTATTGTCCCACCCAAACAGGTTCATCTGTAAGCCATTTCAATGGCAGGGCCTTTGGCTTCTCTGAAGGTCTGTCATTTGTACCTAATTACTGTACAGCATGGATGGTTGGTAACTGTTTTCCATAGCATCTTACCAGATCTTTTCTACTATCTAAAGATTGTACATAATTTGTATCCAACGCTGGAGGAATATTAATCTGAGTATTCCATTGCTGTAAGAGATCATGAACCAGAGATTTATAGCTATATCTGCCACACATGTTTTCAGTCTCCCTTTCTGTCCTTCTGGTCCTATGCAGACCACCAAGTTAACACTCTGTTGAACCCTAGATATACTTCCATTTCCAAAACATTGTACATTTGCCTCTTTAAAAGGCCATTACTGAGGCCAAGCCTTTTTGGTAATAATAGGCACATCTGCCCCAGTGTCTACTAAGCCAGAAATCACTTTATTATTAATTTTCACTTTCAACTGAGGTCTTTTATCATTAGTAGAAGTTTGCAAAAACATGCGTTTCTCATTTTGTCTATTCACATTTGATTCTTCATCACTATTCAGGCTACCATCTAGAGCAGTATCATTTTTCACAATAGGCAAAGAACTAGCTATTCATCCTGTGAGAGACTGCTACTGGGAACGACCTGACATTTCTCGATGTGGGGGCATCTAGAGGTCCCCCTCGGGGTTTCACGGCCTTAACAGGTTTCCTTGCATGTCCCTGGTCGATCACATTCATTGGTCCAGTGTTTGCCCTTACCATATCTTCTACACAATCCAGAAGGCAGTGGCCTTCCGTATGAAGCATTGTTTGAATTTGTTTGTATACAATTACTCTTGGTATTTCCAATTCTACCACAGCTGAAACATCTCGGTTCCTGGTGCCTTCGTGGTCTCCTGAGGAAGGCTCTTCCTACCCAAGGTTGATAGTAGTGGTAAATTCTAGCCTTTCAATATATGAAATATATTAATTAATATATGAAAGCTATCACTTTATTCACTGAGAAATTATGCATTTATTTTCCTCAACCTTCTCTCTCAATTTATCTCAACAATTTCTTGACTTGCTGTTTGAGTCAGTGAATCATGAACTGAATTTCTTGGTGTGGAGGGGAAAAGATGACAAACACTAGCAAAAGAAAATATACCTCCCCAAATTAATTCTTACATTTTTCCCTTTTATATCATTTTTAAAAGTCAGTTACATTGCGAAATCTTTCGTTTTTTTTTTTTTTTTTGAGACAGTGTGTCTCACTAGGTAGTTCTGGATGGACTGAATCTCTTATAAACCAGGTGGGCCTAGAATTTAGATCCACCTGCTTTGGCCTATGAAGCTGGATGAGGATTGTATGACTCCCAATCTAGAAGCACTTTTATTTTTTTAACACCAATACTAATAAATTAATGGCAAATCAGTACCATCCTGCATCCTAAAATTCTAATCCATGCTAAAATTCTAATTTCCTTGATAGAAGAATAAAATTTTCAATAATCCATCATGATATTTAGGTTAGATCTATGATTTGATTAAGTTGGTCTAGGTAGTGAGAAATCACAATCCAGGAAATGGTGTGTTATTTTGGTTGTAGAGGTGAAGACTCAAAGAACAGAGACTAACAAACCAGTAAAACAATTTGTCTCCATTTTAAAGAGAATTTTAAAAAGTCACAGGGCAGTTTGAACCTCTGAAATCTATTTGACCTATCCAGTATTCAGGTCTGGAACAGAATTTGTCAATTTCTTTTGGATCATCTCTATCCTTTTCTTGAATATCAGACTGATCGGTACACAGAGCTTCAGACACAATCAGAGCTTCATAGCTAGCAGTACAATACAACAGTTTTTTTGTTTCTTTTTTTTAGTTTAAAATTAGGAACAATCTTGGTTCACATGGCAATCCCTTCTCCCTCACCCTCCCCTCCCCTGCATGCCCTTCCCATCAACTTTACAATACTGTATTAGTAATTTCAAAAATCAAACTAAATTCCAAACTACAAAAAGATGTACTCAAGTATTACATTCAGGTTTCAAATCATTTACAAACATGACAAAAGATTTGGCTTCAATGACTTTGTACAGAACAGACACCTCATCTACTGACCTGCTCTGCAACACAAGGTCATTCTTCAGAGATGGCTGTTTTCAAGCCAAACTTTTAATAGAACATAAAAATTAATATCTAATTTTTACAGAAATGGTTCTTCAAAAACTTTATTCTCCTACTCCCTCATCTCCTATACTGAAGGATGTATAATATTTTTTGTTTTCTTTCCCAAACTAAATCTGAACCATCAAAATTGATTCCAATCAGAAATCCCTACAAATTAACATCAAAAGCAAAAATGGAACACTTTTATTTAATATATGCTCATATATAAATACTTATATATATTTATACTCATTGGAAATCTCCAACATTTGAAAATCACTTCGAGTTGAAGTTTGGCTTGTCTTAAAATTCCCAAATATATCATATATAAGGACATACTTCCCATCTTTCCTGGCTACTTCATCCCTTCAAAACAGTGCAATATAGGCTCAAGTTTAGTGGGAAGAGACAAGTTTCTGAGTAGTTTTTGTTATGTTTTGCTTTTGTTTTGGTGATCTGGCGGGACACACCGCTCTTTCCCTTTACTTTGAGACACTCCCTGAGGTGTAGTCCTATGGCTAAACTGGTGTCTCTGTTCCCTGATTTTTACAGCTGCTCCCCGTGGAATGGTATTGCCTCGAAAGCCAGAATAATACTTCCTATACCTTGTTTCTGGCTTCTCGTGTGTTTTCTCAACAGGCTTCTTGGGCACTCCATTCTCTTTATTTCTGGTGGGAGTTGACACATTG
Source organism: Cricetulus griseus (assembly GCF_003668045.3). Classification (NCBI taxonomy): domain Eukaryota; kingdom Metazoa; phylum Chordata; class Mammalia; order Rodentia; family Cricetidae; genus Cricetulus; species Cricetulus griseus. Next base: position 31,686 of record NW_023276910.1, read on the forward strand.
GTAGGCATTTCCCTTAGCGGTTGTACAGGAACTGAAGCTGGTTCTTTAGGAGGCTTCCAACACACTTCAGCGTAAGTTAACTTTCGAGGTTCCTGTAGACTCACAGCTGTGTGTGTGTTTACCCTACTACTGCAAGTTGAAGCAGTGTGTGGCCTTGATGGCTTTGCAATAGCTGGGGAGGAAACTGGTACAGTCATCTGGTTGATAACATCCTTTGAAAGTGAGGACTGCTCCCTTTGATCCATCTCTTGCTGAGTTGTGCTTACTGCAGGAAGCTCGGCTTTACACGAAGGGCTGGGATTTAAGCTGAGTTGCTGGGCAGAAGCAAAGTCTTTCCGTTCATGCTCTGAATGCACTGGGAAACTAACACTCACTTCTTCAGTATCCTTTTCATTTTTGACATCTTTAGTGACATCAGACATTCTATTCTCCAACATAAGTTCATCTCGCATTCTTGATGAACTTCCAGATAAAGGAGGAACATTTGTAGCTACTAAGTCAAACTTTGGTGCTGAAACTTTTGCTTCAGTTGTTGAAGGCTGGGGTCTTTCAATCTTGTCAGCTTCTCTTTGTCTTCCACCTCTGAAAAGAGTTCTCCTTCCTCTACTAAAATCCCTGTTCTGATCCATCTCTAAAATGGGAGCATCCTTTGAAAGATAAGTTTGTTTTTGATTCCCTGTTACTGTAGGGTTATGTTGTTCAGAGTGAAAGTTACTTGAACTAGATCGGCTCAATTGTCCATCCCCTAATGATACAGATCCTTCTGTTGAGTGTTCTGAACCACGGGATGACCTAAAATGAGCCTGCCAAGGATTGTTTTGGATTGGTGAGCAAATATTAACAGCAGTATCATTTGTCTCATATGATCCTAGTAAGCTAAAGCCATTCACAAAACTACGAGTGTGAAAAGGAGCCGGCAGTGTTACATAGTAAGGTGCAGCAGGACTTGGAACCCAAAACTGAGGCACAGTACTATACCCTGGGTACTGCTGATGAGTGTAATACCCTGGCTGCATAAAGACTGGTGAGGGATATTGAGTTGGCATCTGAATGGGTTGAGTATACATACTAGAATGCATTAATGGATAATCATTCTTAGCCAAAAATATAGCAGTGGCTTTTATCCTTGCCATGATTGGCTTGCCCTGAAACGTTTTAACTTCTTCCCTTAAATATTGAAAAGCCTGTTGTGCATCTGTGTCTGATTGGAAAGTGACATACCAGGTGCTGTTTTGTGCGAATTCACAGCTTATCACTTTGGGGCAGTTTCCATTTTTAAACAAAGCTTTAACTTCCTCTTCTGGTGTTGTTTCAGGAATTTCTCTGAGAATTACAATACAACGCTTATGACTTGGTCTCACCTTCTCTCCCTTTTCATCAACTTGTACTAGAGGAGAAGATCTCAACACTTCAAGAATTAAATTTTGGTCTGTGGTCAGTTTTTTTATTTCCTCCAGGTTGGCAACTGTCGATATTGGAATGAACTGATTACCATCCATTTGAGATGTCAAGTAAAGATCCTTTGATAAATTTTCTCGGGAGAAACAGAACTCTAATTGTTTTTTCAAACATTCTTTTAAATCTCCTGTAGAAATTGTTGAGCTGCTTTCTCCAGATTCATCGTTTATTTGGCAATGCAGATCTTCAGGTTCTGAAATCATTCCATCATCTTTCTCCTCCATGTCTGAAGTATTCCTTGTGGACTCCCAAGCTAGAGAATGCATTACTTCATATTCCTTGCAGATAACTTCTGAAATTTCTGTATTACCCTCAGGAAAAAATCCAGATGTGGCTGTGTTTTCATGCCAGAAACTTTCATTCAGAGGAGTGCCATCTGGGTTTCCAGAATGAATTTCTTGCCATACTTTGGCATTAGCATTTAAACCAGTACTTTTATGTATTACCGGCTCCACGCAGAGCGACTTCACTGCGTCCTCCCTGCAGGATCATTCAGGCTGCTGCTGCGACTCCCAGTTGACTCCCTGAATCAATCACCTCTTCTCTCTTGCCCTGGGGTGAGGCTTGCTTGTCGTTGTGTTCTTAAACTGTGAAAAATACCATAAAATTACTATCTCGGTTGAGGCTTTTGGATAAAGAACAAAGAAATTATGCTGCTTTGCCCCTTTGGGTTTGATCCATATGGGCCTGTCAATCATTTGAAGAGCAAAAACAAAAATAAAAAAGGGCTTCAAGAAAGCTGTCTGCTCTGGCTCCGTAGTGGTGGTACACGCCTTTAATCCCAGCACATGGGAGTTCTCTGTGTTTTCAAGGTCAGCTTGATCTACATAGAGTGCTACAGACCAACCGGGGCTACATAGTAATAACCTGCCTGAAAAAAATTCCCAAGGCACGGCTGTGGTGGTGCACACCTAACTTCCCAGGACTCAGGAGGGAGAGGCAGGCAGGTCTCTGTGAGTTCGAGACCAGCCTGGTCGACAAGAAGCTAGTTGTAGGACAGCATCCATAGCCACAGAGAATCCCTGTCTCAAAACAACAACAACAACAACAAAAAAAACAAAACAAAAGAAAAACAAGAAAAAGAAAAAGAAAAAGAAAAAAGCTGTCTGCTAAAGACAATTTAAGAAATAATATGAAGGGGCTACAGAGCAGACTCAGAGATTAAGAACAATTGCTGCTCTTGCAGAAGACCTTTCTTTGGATTGCAACAATCACATGGTGGCTCATAACTATCTGTAACTCCAATTCCAGGGATTCTGATGCCCTATTCTCACCATCTTGGGTACAAGGTATGTTCATGGTATATACATACATACAAACATACATACCTACATAAATACATACATACATACATATGCAGGAAAAACACTCATAAGCATAAAATAAAAAAGTCTATCAAGTAAAATAAAATAAATAGTATGACGCTCACCTAGTTATACTTGGGAACCAAACCACTGGTTTCTTTTTGTAATATATTTCTTCTTTAAATTCCCTGTGTAACAAACCTCTTCTTTAAATTCCAAATTTCTATTGAAACACTATTTTTTTTCTTGTTTGAAATCTGTGAGATATACCACCGCTCTAAGAAGACAGTAATTAATTATCATTACTTTAAAGATATGTTTTATTATGTGTGCCTGTTTTTGTGTGTATACATGATGGCAAGGGCCTGTGGATGTCAGAAGAGGATATGAGAAACCCTTGGACTGTGATTTCAGTGGTTGTCAGTTGCTCTGGTAAGTGCTCTTTTCTACTAAGCCATTTTTCCAGCCGCAAATACATTGTTTTTATCTTTCAGACAAACTAAGAGAAGTTTGAGGCTTAGCCAGTGTGATTTACCTTATACACTTATATGTGTCATTGATTAGAATTTGGTGCCAAATAAATGGAAACCCTAATACTTGCTATCTCCCTTGTCTTGGAACTTTCATGATGCATCCATAGTGACTATTTTTGATTGTGGACAGATTGAAATAGTCTCAGGGAGCCCAAGCTCTATTTGTACTTGTTACTTAGTGACGACTAGCCTTTTATTTCTGATCCTTCTGCCCCAGCCTCCCTCCAGAGTGCTGGAATTACAGGCATCTGCCACCACACCTTGCAATAGAGTTAACTGCTAAACTATGACACCCTCTCCTTTCTGAGAATGAGGACTACATGGAATTGCAAGATTTTAGTTTGCTGAGAGAAAAAGTTTTAAAAGATTTTGTTCACAAGGAGAAAAAGTTTCCCACAGGTCTTGTCTCATTACAAGAAAGTGTTTGATTGTGGATGCTACGGACACCCTGAACAATTTGTCTAAGATGGGGATGTCTAAGAGAATCAAAAAAGGAGCAAAAAATAATAAAAATTTAAAAAGGGTCAAAAGAAAGTCATAAAAGTGTCAAAAAAGAATGTAATCTCTTTACTAAGGGCTCTCATATCTATTTATAATAGTAACACGGGTGAAAAATATTGACCACACCAGGTTAATTCTGTTTAAATCTTTTAAAAATTAATTCTATATAACTTGTTATATGGTTCTATCTGTGTTTTCTGGTATAAATGTAAATTTTATTATAAGCCAAAAGCCAAAACAAAAATGGTTCAAATATTTTTACTGTCTAATTCTAACAGCAGCCAGTCACTTATGGACATAGTTCAGAATTTATCTCTGAGCTCTACTCATTAAATTTGGGTTATCTGGAATTCAGATGTCTTTTTAATAAAAATAATATTAAAACTGTTTCATGGTTAAATCTGTCAAAAAGTTAAAAATAGTAACACTGAAAATTAACAACACAAATTTAATAGTCACCCAGATGATAATAATTTTAAACATATCAAGGATACTTTATTTTTAATATTCTTACAAAAAGGCATTAAAAGATTTTTAAATGTTCAAATTTATAAGGTTATAAATTATTTATACTTCTGTTATATTGTTAATATTTATGCTTAAATCAAAAGAGCTAAAAACTAAGATCACAGTTATATGTTCCATATGTTAATAAAAAATTAAGCTGTTTATTTCTTGTGGTACAGTAAGACAATGGCCTAAGTTTAATAAAGGGCTTAAAATAACTTCTAAGCCCATGGGTCTCAATCTTTGGTAGTTTTAAAGACTAAACTCTTTTATAAGGATAGCCTAGGACCATCTATATGTCAGATGTTTACATTATAAAACAAAAAATTTTTAAAGATAAGCCTGACAATATAAAGTTTTAGTTTTATAAAAGCTGCTAACTTGTTATAAGATATTAAAAATACAAATTGCTAGCCATTCTTATAAATAAAGAAGTTGCCAGACTTACCTAGGCAGACTTCTAATACTACAGAGATCTGCAGAATATGGCATTTAAAATGTTAACTAAAAACTTTGTAATATCAGACAGAGAATTCTAGATCCTGACAGTGACCCAAGGTCTCTAAAGTAGTTATGGGGCTCCATGGATTGTGACAACGGTGACCAATGAGCATGATGCTCAGATGCTACACCTGCTGCCAGGCAGTAACTGGCTCAGACTATGGACAGGCTACAGGACACTGGAGAATTGATTGCACTACCTTTGCCTAGACAAAATAAGGTCAGTGTTTTCCATGTCCCTCTTCCACAGAGAGAAAAAACTCTCACTTTATAGACCTGGCAAAGATTTACTTCTGCCCCCAACACTATTGAGACTTGGATGTGGCTAGCTGTATGTGGACTGGACCCTGTCATTTTTAATGGATTCAGAAACTGTATGAAATTTGTCCTTCCAAGATCTCTGTTAGTATTAAGGGTTAAACAATAGCCAGCTTTATGTATCATTTAAAAGTTCTGATAAGCTGATAAAGCTTACTGCCTGCTGTTCAGTCACGAGCTCCAGGTTTTTGGTTTACTTTATTTGTCATCTAAATGTAAACTTGAGGGGCTTTTCATCCGGCCAGGGGAACCTCTGTCCAATCTACACCTGACTCTCTGGACAGAAGAGAAATGTGCAAGCTTCTAGCCCAAATCTGTAGTTTTTGCTAGAACTCAAAGTCATAAATATATTTCTGCCATTCTATAGATACCCAATATCTGCTTTTTCTGCAATGTGGCTTTCAATACAGATTGATAATGATAAAAAATCTAAAACTTCTATGTCCTAATATATAATAAAGTTCATATAGGCTTCAGAGGATCAAAAGTCATAAAGCTTGGATCAACTTCTCACAGATAAAAAAGGACTCCAGATAAGTACAACTTGTTATCCCATCTATTTGCTTTTGAGGATGGGATTTTCTCCCTTGTCTTGGAACTCCTGTCATTCTTGATCACTAAAAGTATGGGCCTAAGGGTTCCAATCAGATATATAAGTTTTAACTTCTGTTCCCAGTTTAAACATGTCTCAACAGATTTCTACTTCTGGCAGATGAATATCAGTTGCTGACTACAGCCTGCTCCTAAAGACTGTGAGCCCTAGACTAGTTATGGATGTGAATCAGTCCAGCTGATATGGACACCCCCTATCTCTGCAACAGAGTCTACAAACCAGAGACTCCTGATGGATTCCCCATTGCCTAAATTCACATTTTTGTTTTTGACTAGCATTTCAGCTTTGTTTCTTCCCTAACTTTGTCACTAAGTCAGCAGGAAGTAGCTGGAAAGTAACAGGTCGCCTATTTTCCCTGGTTAAAATGCTAAGTCAAAAGGAACTCCCTTCCATGGGGGAATGCCAATATCTCTCACTCCCTGATGGGGATGCAGAGATGGCAGCCAGGGTCAAAACCGGAACCGCAGCACCGGTCCAGGGACCCCAACACTATAAAGAGCTAAAAACAGCCATAGATGAGGATATTAAAGCCATAAAAGGATCCATCACTAAATTAGAAAAGTCTTTGGCTTCTCAAGCAGAAGTTACCCTCCAGAATACTAAGGGACTTGATCTCCTTTTCCTTAAAGTGGGTGGAATCTATGCTGCCCTAAAAGATGAGTGCTGTTTCTATGTTAACCATTAGGCATTCCATGGCCAAGCTCAGAAAAGACTCAACCATCCTCGAAAGAAATGGGAGTCCCAACAAGGATGGTTTAAAGGATGGTTTAACAGATCCCCTTGGCTCACTACCCTAATCTCCACCCTCTTAGGATCCTACTTATTCTTTTACTGCTGCTTACTTTTGGGGCATGCATTCTTAATCACCTACTCTGATTTATTGAAGAAATCTTATCCATAATCCAAGCCCTAACTCTTTATCAGCAATACCAGGATCTCAGGCAATAAGAAGGACCATGGGTTTTAGGATTAAAACCTCACAAGAAAAAAATGGGGGAATAAAATATTTTAGTTTGCTGAGAAAATGTTTTAAATGCTTTTAGTTCCTTTGGGTCTAAAACCTGGCTGGCCAATGGACAATCGGACTTTCTAGGGTACATTCTGTGGTTTTTTTCTTTTGTAGAAAAGCAGGTCCTACCTGGGTGACCAATCTATCATGAGATCATACTTTGTAATCAATCACTTTGTGCCCCATCAATGTATGCTGATCTGTGGTTTTTTTCCTATATAAGCAGCCTGTAACCTTTGCTGGAGTGTCCAGCTTCCCGACATTGCTGACACCCGAAATTGGATTCATTCAATAAACCCTCTTGCCTTTGTAGCTTTTGTAGCTTTTCTGAGTCTCAGGGGCTCCTCTGGACCTCTGCCCCTTAGAGACCTGGGGATCTTTCAGAATTAAATCAACCCCCTCCCAGTGGAAGGTTGAAACTATCTCACAGCAAAATCCACAGACCTTCTAGCTTTTAAGTCATGGCTTTCTGTAAATAAGACTGTCACAGGTAACAGGAAGAGAAATTAGGTCCTTTCTCTTCCCAGTTTACATAGCTGTTAAAAAGTACATTTTTCATTATGTATTTCTGTTTCCTAATTTCTTTGGGAATACAAGAAAACTAAAACATTGTGTTTTCTTGTCTGGCTGAGAGAGGATTGTAGTGACCCTTTGTTTGCAATCTAACAAATAAAGCTTACCTGAAGATGAGGGAAACAAAACTTCCAAGCACTAGAGAATTCTCACCACTACCAATGCTCAGAGTGAAGAGGCGATCATGTCCTCTGCGACTCCAAACCTCACTGCTCCTCAGACTGCCTAGATTGCACTGAGTTCCTGCCTTATATTCCTCTGTAGTGCTGGGATTAAAGGTGTGACCTCTCTTTCTCTTTTAAACTAATTAAATCTTTTAGCCCTTGGTGGCCTTGAACTCACAGATCCATCTGCCTCTGTTTCCTGAGTGCTAGGATTAAAGGTGTGGCCACCACTACCTGTTAGCAGCCAAATCTCAGGGCTTGGAATGAGATTCTAGTCCATGCTTGGAAGAACATATAGTTAACCTTTACATAGCAGCACCTTAGAACCTGAGCTCCAGAAGAGAAAAAACTTGATCCAGCCCTCCACCCACAGGCTCAGTCAACTAGGCAACCCCTTCCTGGAACTTTTACTCATGAACTCTGTTTTTTTTTTTTGAGACAGGATTTCTCTGTGTACCTTTGGATCCTCTACTTGCTCTGGAGACCAGGCTGGCTTTAAACTCAGAGAGATCCGCCTGCCTCTGCCTCCCAAGTGCTGGGATTAAAGGAGTGAGTCACCAACGCCCAGCACTCATGAACTCTTTACCCTGCTAAACATCCTGTTTGTGGTTTCCTAACATCCTGCCTATAGTATCACTTTGTGCACAAACTGCCCATTTTGCCCCTCCCCAATCTTGACTATATAAGCCAGCCTGAAAAATGTAAAGTTTGTCACTTAATCAGAATCCTGTCTTATGGTCATTCTTTTTCCATCTCTTGTCCCCATTCCATATCCCTGACTCTCTTGCCCCATGTTGACATCCTGCAGGTTGGGACAACTGCCTGTCATCAATGGCTAACTAGTGTCTTAAGTATGTGGCTAATTAGTGACTTAACTCTGCATTATGATCCTTAGGCAAGCTTTATTTGTTAGGTTTCAAGCACAATATCATTACATTTCTCCTTTTTGCCTAATATAATAGTGAAGGCTATAACTAATACAAGAAAAACTATGTACAATAAGCACCATAACTAATATATCTGATATATACAGGCAAAAATTATCTCAAAATTTGTCTAACCCATTTGCATTTGACAAATCAGAAAATACTCCATTAACAATTCTATCTTGGTGAGATCAAAGTTTGTAGCTAATTTACTTGCAATCTTAACTTGGATTACCATCCAAAACTATCTTTTGATATCTCTCAACCTTACACACTTTACATCTCTCAGTTCAACCCAGACAATCTGAGGAGCAGAGTGGTTTGGAGATTCAATCAAAGGAGAAGATCCTCCCCTTTGTTCTGAGAATTAGTAGAGGTGACACTCTCTAATGGATAGCAGCTTTGCTTCTCTGGTCTTCAAGCAAGCATTATTTGTTGGATTATAAACAAAATATCACTACATAGGACCTTACTACATAGCCTCTAGCTAGCTTGGTCCTCACTATGTAGGCCAGGCTATCTTCAAATTTATAGAGATCAGTTTGTCTCTACTTTAGAATGCTGAAATTACAGGTGTGGCCACAATGCCTTGCCACTCTCCTTTTTTGATTTTGGCTTTAGTCTTAGATAATTCTCCTACACTCACTTTGGGTGTTTAAATTCATGTACACAAATGCCTATGTCTGAGGCAGGAAAATAGAAAACTATGGAGGAGTATCCTGATATCAACATACAAAAAATAGCAGAGAAGGAAAATTGGGAGCCCTTAAATTACCTGAGCTTTAATCAACCAAAAGAGCATGCTCAGAAAAGTCCTGTGAACATGAAAGAAGTGGGTACTTGCATAATTTCCGTGAAAGTTTACTGCAGAATTTGTCTTAGCCCTTTTCCCTTTATTGCTCTTTTGGAGGAAGACCATAGGTTGGGGCCTGGCACAACTCCAAGCTGCTTTGAATCATGCTCTTAATGAATGACCCCTTTTCTGTAATAAAAGTGTGTCTCTAAAATTTAATATAAAGAGGTACAGGGACCTGGAAACTCCAGACACAAATTTGAACCTGTGACACTCCTAATTTCATACTGACAAGCAATTATCCTTAAAAATGTTTCTTCTTCTTCTTCTTCTTCTTCTTCTTCTTCTTCTTCTTCTTCTTCTTCTTCTTCTTCTTCTTTTTATTGTGGTGTAATCTCTGTAGGCCAGGTTGACCTTGACTCATTGTGAAACCTGGTCTAGGCTGAAACTTGCTGCAATCCTGGTGCTTTAGTCTCCCATGTACTGATATTAGAGGCGACAGTGACCACTGTGAATTTCAATATTTCTTTTTACTAGCCAGAAATATCAGGAAGTTTCCCAGAATCATTTTCCCCAAAAAAACAAGACTGACTTTATAAGGACTCATGATTTAATTTAAATCAGGTCTGCAGAGTGTTTGGGCAGGGCCTGTCAATATTATCAACTTACTGGTATTTATGAATGAGAGATGTCTGGCTCTGGTCATATCCTAGTAAAAGTTGTGCCCCTTACATATTTCTCTTTTTGATTTTGTTTTGTTTTTTGAGTGTTGTCAAACTTATTCAGCACAAGTGAGTCCATCTTATCACAAATTCCTAGTTAGTGAAGAAGTAGTCACTCAAATAATAGGTTCAAAGGCAGACATTGGTGCTGGGAAGTAGGCTTTAAAACATGGGCAGGGAACTCAGTAGCAGGATCCAAACATCTGGACACTGCTGAGGACCTGGTAGCAGTTCTGCCTGCATCCACCAGACCAGGTAGGCTAGGGGTTGTTCCTGGTTCCAGTTAAGTGGCCCTGCTTAGAAACATCAGAAGCCAGGTGTCTGTTCGCTGGATCCGAAATCGGCTGCTGTTTCCAAGACACCTGGACTGTCAGGGCCCCCGTAACAGTACCACCTCCATCCACGACAAAAGACAGACATCAGAGTGTTGGAACTGTTTCCATCTACCAGAAGGGAACCTTGGTCCCATATCCACCACGAGAGGAAGAGACTCCTGCCTCACTCACCAGAATAAAGGATGAGAAGAGGACAAAGTAAAAGCACATTCAACAACAGAAAACCCAAAATGATACCACAGGAGACTAGAAAGCATACACCAGCAACACCTGAACATCACAGTTCAGCTGAAGCAGAAGAGAATGACCTTAAAAGCATCTCATTGGAAATGATAGTGGACCTCAAAGACCACATGAGAAAATCCCTTAAAGTAATGGAAGAAAGAACAAACTAAATAATACAAGATATCAACAAGTCTCTCAAGGAAACAATTCAACACCTAAAAACTGAAATAGAGACAATAAAGAAAGCACAATCTGAGGGAATATTGGAAATAGAAAAGCTAGGTAAATGATCAGGAGCTACAGACAGAAGCATAAGCAACAGAATACAAGAGATGGAAGAGAGAATCTCAGGAGTTGAAGATACAATAGGAGAAATAGACTCATCAACCAAAGAAAATCTGAAGTCCAACAAATCCCTTACACAAAATATCCATGAAATATTGGATACTGTGAAAAGACCAAACATAAGAAACATAGGTATAGAAGAATGTGAAGAAATCCATCTCAAAGGCACAGAAACATATTCAACAAAATCATACAAGAAATCTTTGCTAACCTAAAAAAAATTGCAAGTGAAAATACAAGAAGCCTACAGAACAACAAATAAACGGAATCATAAAAAGATCTCTGCCCCACATAAAAATTAAAACAACAAACAAACAGAACAAAGAGAAAATATTAAGAGCAACAAAGGAAAATATTTAAGTAACATTTAAAGGCAAACCACTCAGAATTACACCTGTCTTTTCCATGTAAACTCTGAATGCCAGAAGGTCCTGGATAGATATTTTACCTACACAAATAGATCATGGATGCCCTCCCAGAGTACTACACCCAGCAAAGCTTTCAGTCAATATAGATGGAGAAAACAAGACATTCCATGAGAAAACCAGATTCAAACAATACATATCTACCAATCCAGCCCTAAAGGATGTTCAGGAAGGAAAACTGAAACCAAGGCAATTAACTACAACCAGAAAAATATAGGCAATCTATAACCCAACTTTACCCTATTACAAAGGGAAAAAGGGATAGAATCCCACCCATAATCTTGCCACATCACCAAATTAAAAACAAATAAGAATGAACAATCAATGGTCCTTAACATGCATCAACATCAATAGTCTCAACTTGCCTCTAAAAAGACACAGATTAGCAGACTGTATAGGAAGACAGAATCCATCCTTCTGCTACATACAAGATGGACCTCAGCACTTGAGTCAGTTGTCCAAGGTTGCATCCCTAGCACCATCAACAAAATTATGATAAAGAATAATTTTGAATAAATCTCAAAATAGGTTTAAAAGCTGGATTTCCAGATGACTGTTTATTCTGAGATGTGGCTTTTTGGTATCTTTTTCTCCCTCAATATACTTCCACTCCTCACTGCTTTACCAATATAGTGAACAGAGGAATGAATCATGAGTGCACACCTGCCAAATATTAAACCATATTCTAAGGACAAAGGAAGTTCTAATGTGTGGAAACAGTTTAAATATTTCTGTTTTCTGACAAGAGTTATTTTGTATTTTGTTTTCTATTAAAATGTATTTAGGTAAAAAAAAAACAAAAAACAAACAAAAAAAAAAAAACAAAAAAACCATGGGCAGATGGAGCCATCTGACTTGCAGCTTGGTAACCACATGATTGGAGATTTAAACTAATCCATATTTTATAACGACAGTGATGGAGATGTTTTTACAGAAACAAGCCAGTGGTATACTCTTCTTAAAGTTACATTTGAGGATGCTGGCTTTCTCTTGAAATTTTTCAAGTTCATTATCATCTTACTAACCTGCTGACAGATCCTTGTTAGATCAGAGACAAAACTAAAGGGAAGTGCAGGAGTCAGACATGTAAAGGAAATAAGAGCAAGGAATAAAAAATTAAATGATTAATAAAGAAAGAAAGAAAGAAAGAAAGAATAAATAATAAGTGCATTGTGAAGCAAAAACTGGAAGTGACCAAATCTGGCATTTTCAAAATGTGGTGGTTTGAGAGAGAGTGTCCTCAGCTAGATTCATATGTTAGAATGCTTGGTCTCTAGTTGGTGTAACTATTTAAGAAGAATTAGTTGGTGTGGCTTGTTGGAGGAGGTGTGTCACAGAGCTGGCTTTTAGGCTCCCAAAGTTCCTACTGTCCCTAGAGGCTCTCTGTCCACTACTTGTGGATCAAGATGTAAGCTCTCTGCTGCCAATGCTTCTCCAACTGCCTGCCACCCTGACTTTGCTCCACAATCACAGACTCTTAAATATCTGAAACCTAAACCCAATTAAACTCCTTCTATTATAAGTTGCCTTGATCAGGGTATTGTTACCGCAACAACAGGAAAATAACCAATATACTAAATATTAAACATTCCCTTTGCCTATACCCACAGATACATCCTGATGGTGCTATGGAATAATCCTTTTGTACACTGTGAAAATTTGGGACTCATGTTGATTTCAGAAAAAGCTGACTGCGCTATAGCTAGACAGGAAATATAGGCAGGGCGGCCAGACACACAGAAGTCTGGGAAGAAGAAATGTGGTGTCAGAGGAGTTGCCAGTCAGATGCAGAGGGAGCAAGATATGCTGGAGGACAAAGAGGTAAAGCCATGAGCCATGGGGCAGAAGAATGATTAAGAGAAATGCGTAAATTAAGTTGGAAGAGCTAGTTAGGAACAAGCCTGAGCTATCAGCTGAGTATTTATTATTAATAATAATTCTCTCATGTCTCTTTGGGAGCAACAGCTGGGAAACAAACCTCCATCTATACAATGGGGTGCTATATTTTTATTTTGTCAGTAACACTAACCAAAAAATGAAAGAGCTGTAACATAAAATTTTTGAGTCTCTAAAGAAAGAAATTAAAGAAGATACCAGTAAATTGAAAGATCTTCCATGCTTTGGATAGATAGAATCAACATAGTAAAAATGGCAATCCTGCCAAAAGCAATCTATAGATTCAGTGCAATCCCTGTCAAAATCCACACAAGCCTGAGCTATCAGCTGAGTATTTATTATTAATAATAATTCTCTTGTCATATTTGGGAGCAAGTGCTGGGAAACAAACCTCCCTCTATACAATGGGGGGGTTCTTTTTTATTTTGTCAGTGTCAGTAGTTAAACACTACTACTGAAGTACAGCCCCAGCTAAGAATGCCGGTATATTTCACTCCTCTGCCCAGAAACCCCGAATTTACTAGGCATGGACATTCTTCCTGTTATCCTTGGAGCCCCCTTTTCCTATATAAAACATTTCTTCTGCAGTCTATGAGATAGTGGGGGCCAGTTACATTCAAACTCCCACACATGAAGGTGTATTATGTATTAGCCTCTTCACACCAGTTTGAAGCTTAGAGGTGCATTGTGTATTAGCTACTTCACACCGGTTTCAAGAAAATACCTGAAAAAACTACTTAGGGGATACAATTTGCTTATGGTTTCAGAGGACTTATCATATTAAGGTTGGGAAGGAATGATGGGGCAGATCACATCACTTTTCATCAAAGTGGACATTCTAGTTTGCTTTCTGTTGCTGTAACAAGCCCTGGGAACAAGAGCAATGTTGGGAGGACAGGTTTATTTGTCTAACACTTCCAGGTCACAGTCCATCATTGAAAAAAATTGGGGCAAGAGCTGAACAGAAATTGAAGTAGAAACCTTGGAAGAACACATTTTACTGGATCACTTGTAACTCTTATATATACAGTCGAGGACCACCTGAACAAAGGTTAGTTGCCCGTGCATTGAGCTGGACCCTCCCCAATCAATAAATAATCAGGACAATTCCCTACAGATATAGCCATTGCTCATCAAATCTGGGCTCCTCCTTCTTCCCTGGTGACTTTTGGTTGTGAAAAGTTGTTATTAACAACTAACTGGAAGAGCAAGTTAGGAAGCAGGATTTATGGTAGGATGATGGGACAGTAGATTCAGCCAACTCCAGGATAAAACTTGGAATAGATATTCCCTGACAAGTTACCCATCTCCTCCAACAATTTACCACCTCCCAAAATTTTCAGAAACTTCCAAAATGGTACCATCAACTGGGAAGCAAGCACTTAGATCATAAGCCTGTCAGAACTGTCTAGCGTCAAACTACAACAGAAGGTTACTATACATGGCAACAAAAATGGGTGGTAGGAGAGGCTCTGGCTAGAAAAATGAAAGGTCAACCTAAGCCCTCATTACTTCAGTAGAGCCCAAAGGTCACCAGAAACACCAAGACTCTTCATTCGAACATTATTCGTTTTCTCTTAACAATCAGAGGACTTTGTGATCTTACTTCCTATTCATAATAGAGTAGTCAGTAGGCTCCGGTGAGAGATGAATGGGTAACCAGTAGATTAGAAATAGCAGATTCAAAATCACAGACATTTGAAAAAGTTCAGGTTCTCATAGGAATTAAATAGAGGAGCACTACTGTTACAACTAAGTGATTGGGATGAGGAGATGCCTCAGTGTTTAAAGCCCTTGCCATGACAGCATGAGGACCAAGTTGTAATTTCAGAAACCTCAGAAATTCAGGGTGGGTGTGGCACATTTCTGTAATTCGAGTGCTGAGACAGGGATCCCTAGAGCAAGTTGTCTGGAAGACAACAGAGACTCTGCCTCAATGAATAAACATTTGGAGAACTAATGTTTTATCAATGCCAGGCCTCCACAAGCATGTGAACATGCGTGTCCACATACACATGCACACTTCACACACATACACATGTGAAGGGAAAAGACCCTAAATGTTGCTATCAATAAGTTAGGTTTTCACTGCATTATATTCAGGGAAGTGTGTCTGTCCCTAAATAGTATGGAGAGGGAAGAGCTATCTCACAGCAATGATCATTTGCAGGACTTCAGATAAAACCAACACTGCAGGTATCCCTAACTCAATCATAAAATATGCAGGCTTTTGATAGAGACATGTATTTTCTTAGCCCTGCCTCTGAAGTTTTCTCTGTCACATAGACTTTAGAAACAAGTTATCAGTAGGGCATGTTTTGGAAACTTCCTTCAGCAAGGCCAAGCCGAAGGGTAGGCTTTGGCTTTAGGATATAGGACATATAAACAGGATTCCTGTCAAGTTCTTTAAAAGCCTACTTTGTGAGTCTGTAATTAGGTGGTGCCTAGGAATGAGAGAAAAAACATTATAATGAGAGCTGATCCATAGTCCGCAAGGTTAAGTAAGATATCTTTATTCAGATAAACACCAGGAAAACACAAGCCAGAGTGTGCCAGTGGCAGCATGGTAAACAGGCCAGAGAGAGGGTCTCCCATGTGTCTTGCATCCCCTTAAGAACCTATTATGAGTCATCATGACCTCATCTTGATCATGCCCTGACATGCATGGTCAAGCGTCTAGCAGGCAGGGCTTACTGTCCCCTACAAATCCCCTTTAGTCTAAAAGAAGATTAAAACTTAAAAGTATAAAATATCCAAAATTAACAATATAAAGGTGAAATACAAGAAGATAGGAGGTATGGCCCAATTACATTCTGGTGCATTCAGGGATTGCTGCCAGGCAGGTCTTCATTAGCTGTGTGGGACTCAAACTTAAATATTAGCAGAGAAATGTTTGCTTGCATATGCATGCATGATGGAAAAGGCAATTGTGGAAAATATTGATTATGTGATGGTGTACACCTTGAAGAAAATAGCCTACAAACACAAAGACAATCCACAAATTCTTTGCTCAATCTACATTATATCAATTGGCTGCTTGATAAAATACAGAAACCCTAAATTTTAGCTAACAACCTGCTTGGATTTTAGAGGAGGAAAGCCAAATCCAACTCTAAATCCAGCATTGACATACTTGAATAGGGACTAGAAAATTGAAGAGAAATATAGTTATTTGAGAGACACCTGTACTTCTGTATCAGGACAGATGACTAGGCCTTTTTATGAGGCCCCTTCAACCTACCAGGGGTACCCGTCATGGAATCACACATTCTGTCAGGCGTGTTCTCTCTTAGGATTCCTTGAAGGCATGGAAAACCATATCCATCTTGGGCTGGAACCAGTCTCTGTAAAGCAAATAATGTTAATGTGGGATGGGTCATGTTTCAACTACAAAGGTTCCTGAATCAGGAAAAATCCTCCAGGAGATTGCACCTGAGCTCTCACGGCTGGAAATATTCTCCTGAGGGATGGAGACAGATAATGGTTAAAATGGCCTTTTAAAATCTGTGTGGGATTGCCTCTAGTACCTCTGGTACACATACTACTTAAGTTTGCTCTCTTAAACATTCTTCTATCCTAAGGCTTATAAATTACATGTTACATTCATTTGAAATGATCTCTGACTTCTAGTTTCTAATAGCATTTGTATAACACATATAGCAAGGTTACAGACATTAACAATTTCATCATGAACATACATTAGTCTGAGTTTCTAGTATCTGAAAGAGCATTGCAGCAGCTCGAAAATTCAAACATTTGAGCAGAAGCCAGAACCGTCTGCTCCATCTATTCCTTTCTATCAATAACATGCAAGTGACTCTGTCATAAGAGCCATCAGTAAAAAGTACCATAGCATTTTTATAGGACTGTTTTTTTTTTTTTAAATTTTGGGGAATATAAGGATGTATTAGAATAAATTGTAACATCCTTTAAGCTGTAAACTGATTATCAATTTTTCCTGTAAACTGAGCATAGGCAATTGCCCATGAATCACTGTTCTGAAAGATTCTACCTGTTGCTTGGAATAAGGAACATGTATCATACGTGGTTCTCTCCTGAAATACTTCCTAGAATCCATATGGCATTTCTGTACCAGGCCAGCTAATGTTTTAGAATATGGGTTTAATACTTAGGCTGGTGAGACAGATAGATGTAGCACCTGTAACAGTTCCTTTCTGCCATAGAACAGAATTTGGATATGCTTTGTGGGGAGCACATAAGCTCCCCATAGTTTGCATAGTCAACATAATATATCTGTAGATGCTGATCGCCTCCTCTCATATGGTAAGACTTGTCTACATTCTCAGTTAGCTGTGTGGGCAAATTAGGATCACTACCTCCTTATAAAATCTTATTTAAAGTATTTAAATCATCATTTAGATGCCCCCCAAAAGGGACTCAACCATTCTATATTTAACAACTTCTAACAAAAAAATTTACTCAAGCATTGTAACTATCCTTTCTAATTGTTATCTATTAAGCCTTAATTGCTTTAGAAAATAGCATACGTCCTAAACAATTTTTGAGATTTATTTAAAGTTTCTGAGCAGTCTTTTCTACTCTAACCTTCGAAGCAGATGAGCTGAAAAGACCTCATTTGTATTTTAGCTGACCTGGCCTAATTTGTATTTACAAAGACACATTCAACCTGTGAATCGAACAGGGTGGCTGTGCCCTGAGGTTTCTTTTCATAAATCACATATCATTTTTTATTTCTAGATTTTCGTTCTTTAATCATAACAATTTAAGATGATCTGTATCCTCTCTTCTGCCAAATTTTATACAATCATCCACAGATTCCTCATGCCCCTAAACTAACATGATAGGCTTCTGCTATCTTTTTCATTGACTATTTCCTTGTGCTTAAATCATTAATTTTTCCTGTTAAGACATTGACTGACTGACTGAGTGGATGCACTTTTTGTGATTATATTTAAAGCTATTTTGACAGTTTTTTTTAAAACTATATCCGAGGCAAAATATGTATCTGTCTAATCATATCCAAGGCAATTTAGGCATTTCCACTCATCCAAGTTCATAAATTCATAATCACAGCATGCATCCAGGTTGGACACACCATTCATTCATAACTTGTGTACATCTCACATTTATCCTTTTGCCTAGGGTATGATCAGTTTTTTGAAAATAAAAATCCCTAATTGAAATTTCTCCTAACACAGTAGCGATAGACAATCCTTGAACTATGAGCATCCATAATTTGAACAGATCTAACCTTAAATATGCTGCCCTTTCTTCTCTGTAAGTCACAAAACAGTTTCTGTCTGTCTGTATCGACAACATTATATACATTTGAGTAGGATCAGCCATATGGCATCTCCCAAGGTTGTAAGTTACCCTGAGGAGCTTCAGGCTGTCAGCCAGCACCACATCAGCTGCTTTGTCGAGCCTACCAGTGACACCATCCCAAGGTGGCAACAAGCCTCTGGTTGAGGGCCGGGAGATTGTGATCACTGCCAGAACAGACCTTGGCCTTAGCTAGACTTTTGCCCTCTGGGCCACTGGAAAATCTGTGGCTGTTTTTTGAATACAAGCCTGATACCCTATTTTCTCTTCTCTTGGGACTCTGACCCAGTGCCCTTCCTGATCACATCCAAAGCAACCTCTAGAAGGCTCTGTGTCCTTCTTCCTCCCTATGCCTTGTTTCTCTGTAGAAATAACATATTTTTAAATTTGAAGTTCTTGTAAGGCAGCCACCATCGATAATCCTTGAGCATAAGCTATGTCAAATACCTGAAAAAATCTTAATGAACCAGCAGATATCTGTTCTCTTCCTGCAAGCCCTTTGCGTGGCCTGGTATGTAGTACCAGCATTCTCATAAGCTAGCAGTTTCACAATCAAATTTCTGACACCTGTGTCTCTAACTTTTTTGTATAATGTCTACACAGGCCTAGAAATCAATTCGGAACTATCTCCCTTGGTCCCTGCCTGCCCTCTATAACAAATATTCTCTTCCTAGTCAGAGGCCTTGGCTACCCACTTTCAATTAGGAAGCTGGGAGTTTTTTGTTCTCTATTACATTCTTAGATATCTCTTGAGGGCCTGCATGCATACAAGGCAGCCCGTATGTCTTCCCAAGCCCTGGCACAACTGTAAACACTGACAGAGTCACAGTGGGGGCTTTTGCAAATGGGAAGAATTTTTATTAAACTCTTAAACTCAAAAATATCCTGTACTTGCTTTTGCTTTGTTTCAGCTCTCCTAGCTATTAGGCTATACCCAAGTAAATAAATAGACAATCTGACCAACAATTACCAGCCTGGCTTCTCTAACTATATATATATATATATATATATATATATATATATATATATATATATATACTTTCAAGGCTAATTTATTTCACTTTACCATCTGGCTAATAATATTCCTGTTTCATATTTACAATTACCTGCATTTTTTACTTCGGAGTTTAACATATTACATTTTACTACTTTATCATCTGACTGACATTTCAGTCTCACATGTACTTTGTGCACCTTCTATTACTTTAAGGGTTAAATAGCCCGCTTTACCTTTTATGTCACCTCTTGATGACATTTTCGTGTTATATATATACTTTTGTGCACATTTCTGCTTTAAGAGTTAAAAAACCCGATTTACATTTTTTTTGTCAGCTGAGACTGATGTCTTCCTATTTTATATTACAAATATCAGCTTCCTATTTCTACAAATACATGCAGTTTTATTCCTGACTTAACACTGTTCACTCTCCACACTTGGACCCTTCTTATTTGTTTTTCTTTTTTTTTTTTTTTCAGCGTGCGCTTCTGCTACAAACGGTTCACATGCCATGACTATCTCTTCAAGGTGTCCATGCCTCTGCCTTGTCCATTGCTTCTTTGGTGTCCTTTTATAGGTGGTGTCCATGGCTTCTTCCCCCGTTGTCAGGTCCCCCATTTGGGTGCCATTTTGTCGTGGCATGGCATGGCATGTCTCAACTCCAAGCCACAGCAGCTCAGAGGTTCTGCCTGAGTGGGGGAGCATGGACTTTGAAACTCCTAGCAACCCAATGGAAATAAAGACTAAGCACAGGCATTTGTCTTCTTCAGGGAGCTCTGTTCCATGTTGCAAAACTGGAGTCTCTTGTTTATTCAGCATCTTTCTGGCTGTCTCCTAACCATGCTTCCAAGGCCACAAGGCCATTTCTGTCTCCTTCAGCTGATTCCTCTCTGCTAGATTGCTCATAACACTCAGTCCTTACTAATTACTCACACACCTACCCTTACATGCAGGTGCTTGGGATTTGAAATCAGGTCTTTATGCTTGCTAAGCCAGAGCCCTTACCCACTGAACCATCTCCCTAGTCTTGATAACAACCAATTTCTCTCTTCCAAGGATATGGGTTGGATATAAAATTAACTGGTAGACCTCTTAGGGAGCTAGGTAGATTTTTAGCAGCTTTGAAGGCTGCTGAAGAAGGTTCCCTCCCTTATAATCAGAAACTTGTTATGCCAGGAATTGAAACCCCAAGAAGTTGACTATTGGTCAAAAGAATAGAATCAATGACAACTTTTTTTTTGTTGGAAAATGTTCATTCTATTAATCCACTGCATTCGGAGGGTGTTAACACTTTAAATGTTTATCATTTCTAAGTAGTGAGAATAATCACTTTTTATCACAGATATAATTAACGATTGATTATTAATACTTTTTAATAGATCCAAATTTCTCCCAAATTTAAGTACAGTTAGTTTTATTTTATGTTTCATCTAGTAAATGATTTAAAAGACAGGATGTAGATCTAATCGTTTCCAACTTAGGAAATATATCATGTTACCAACGCACCAAACTAATAGCCTTTGTAAAGCTGAATAAATTACAAAGAAATTATAATTACGGGTTAAAGGAATCGTCCAGTGTTTTCACAGCTCTTCCGAATTACACAGTAACACAAATCTCTGACACTTACGAGTGGGAAGATCTGTTTCACAGTAACATAATTTTAATTTACATTGACATTCCTTTTAAATATATTACTATGATGTTTATATCACAATGGTGCTTTCCAATGTCCACAATTTACAATTTCAATTTATAATTCATTAATGTAAGGGACAGATGTTACCACTGTAACTGTAACTAAGCAGAAAAATAAAGCAACAGCCTACATACAAGTATAAAAATAATATGACTTCTAATATATGAATGTAACATGATTTTTCACATTTGGGCTGTTTTCTAAACAACAGTATGTAAACTTGCCTATTTAATATATGACAGCTATAACTTTATTCACTGAGAAATTATGCATTTACTTTCCTCAACCATTTCTCTCACTTTATCTCAAAATATTCTTGACTTGCTCTTTTTAGTCAATGAATAACAAACTGTACTTATTGCTGGGGAGGAAAAAAGATGACAAACACTGTAAAAAGAAAATGATGCCCCCGCAAATTAATTCTTACATATTTTTTCTTTTATATCATTTTTAAAATTCAGTTATATTGCTTAATCTTTTTTTTGAGAAAGGGCTCTCACTAGGTAGTTCTGGATAACAGTATCTCATGTAAGCTAGGTGGGCCTAGAATTTAGATGCACCTGCTTTTGACTCTGAAGCTAGGATGAAGATTTGTATGCCTCACCATCTAGAAGCACTTTTTTTAAAACACCAATACAAATAAATTATGGCAGGAAGGAACCATCCTTGATCCTAAAATTTTAATTTTCTTGATAGAAGAACAAAATTTTTCAATAATCCATTGTAAGGTTAGGTTAGATATATGATTTGATTAAGCTGGTCAAAGTAGTGAAAAACCACAATCCAGAAAATGGTTGATTATTTTGGTTCCGGGGGTGAAAATTCAAAGAAGAGAGACTAACACACATTAAAAAAAACTGTCTCCCATTTTAAAGAGGATTTTTAAAAAGTCACTGGAGAGTTTGAACCTCTGAAATCTATTTGAACTATCCAGTATTCAGGTCTAGAACAGACTGCTCAATTTCTTTTCAATCATCACTATCCTTTTCTTGAATATCAGACTGATTGGTATTCACAGCTTCACACACATTCAGAGCTAATAGCTAGCTCACTACAATACACTATTTTTTTTGCTTGTCCTTATTGGTATTTTTCCCCAACATGTTCCTTTTAATGAGGTTTGATAATATTGAACATTCTGTGAAAATTACTAATACAGAGTTAGAAAGAAATATACAGGTATTAAATAGGAAAAAGCCTTACTTACAGAGCAACCTAGCCAGCCGGCATGGCAGCAGTATGTAAGGCAAGTACAGAAGTGAAACTGAAAGAGAAAACACAGTCCCCTGGAAGTCTCACTCTATATTACCCTGACCATGCCCTCGCAAGAGTGGTCAGGCACACCTGTAGCCAGCCCCTAAATAGGTGATGTTACAGCTTCTCCTACAATTCCCCTTTTAGTCTAAAAGAGGATTAAAACTTAACAGTGAAAAGTATCCAAAATTAACAATCATAAAGGTAAATATAAGAAAATACAACAATCTGCTTATGTCACATCCTAACTATCTATTTTAACTAAGCCCTAAAGTCATCTGAAAGTGGTGTCCAAGCCTGAACACCTCCTTCCAATCCCAACCATAAACAATAGGAAGCAATCCCTAACTAGGTATATACACTATCCTAAGTGACAACAATGGGGAAAGGGGGCATAGCATCCTACAAGTTACTTCCTGCTGAAATGGGATGATGATAGTCATGTGGGTTCCTGTAGGAAGAAAATGTTAGTATAGTGAAAATCTTGAATGGATTGTATATAGTCCATGTTAGATGGGTTTCACTTGATTGAAGATCTCAATTGATCCCCAACTTGATTGAAGTCAGTACCCGAACCTCTGGCCGGAGTGTCAGTTGAAATGGAGCAAGTTGGATCCAGTGCAGTGGAGGAGGTGTCTCCCATTTTCTTTAGAGGGTGTCCAGGGAATGCTGTCAGGCAGGTCTTCATTGGCTGTGTGGGACTCAAACATTAACAGTTAGCAGAGAAATGTTTGCTTGTGGATGTACATGTGCTGGGGAGTACAATCATGAGACTATAACAATTATGAGAGGGTGTACACCTTGAGGGAAAGATCCAAGAAAAGACAGAGAAAGTCCCCAAATTCTTCTTTTATTCTGTATTACATCATTGGCTTCTTGATACAATACAGAAACTCTAAAGTTTAGTTAAATAATGTGCTTCGATTTTAGAGGAGGAAAGCCAAGTCCACCTCTAAATCCAGCATTGATTTAATTGAAGAGGGACTAGGAAAGAAAGAGAAATAGAGTTCTCTGAGAGACAGCTGTAAAGTTTACCATATGTACGTCCCTTTTGCTTGATGGTTATAGCTACCTTTTCTTCTTAAGTATCTACCCATGCAGTGTCCTTTGCCTTCTGGAGATGAGGTTTCCTGTAAAGATAAAAGCAAAACACTTCCCTTTCCTTTGGGAGGTTTCTATTTAGTTTATAAGATATACCTTAGTAGAATACCTGTCATTTGTCCTCATCGAGAGGTTTTTCCTTTTCCAGTCGAATCTTGATCAACTTTGATGGTATCCAAAGTTTTTCTTCTCCTGTAGAAACCAATGCAAAACCCCTACCGGAATGGAACACATGTCCTGGGTTCCATACAGAGGTTAGTACATCTTTGAAGTATAGCGGCTGATTGATTTCATCAGTTTTTTCTGTAGCCCAGTGTCTTTCTGCAGATGTCTGTCCTTTTTCATTGGCATTACGAAAGGTTAGTGTTAATAAACCATTATGCAACCTATGTCTGGGGGGTTTACTCTTCCAAGCTTGTTTGTTGAGCATCTCCTTAAGTGTTCTATTAGATCTCTCAACCACTGTTTGTCCTGTAGGATTGTGTGGTATACCGGCAACATGCTTTATGTTATAATATTTGAAACATTGTTCCAATTTTGTAGAGACATAAGCTGGAGCATTGTCAGTTTTTATTTGTGCAGATATACCCATAACTGCCATCACCTCTTGCAGGTGTGTAATAACAGAATCAGCTTTTTCAGAGTTAAGAGCCGAAGCACATTGGAACCCTGAGAATGTGTCTATAGTATGATGCACATATTTAATATTTCCAAACTCTGCAAAGTGAAAGACATCCATCTGCCAAACCTCATTTCTCTGAATGCACTTAGGATTACACCCTGCTGGCAATGGATTTGGGTTATAAAAGGAACAAGTAGGACAGTTTTTCACTATTTCCTTGGTCTATTGCCAAGTGATGGAGAAGTCCTTTTTCAAAACTTTGCTATTTACATGACGTTTCTTATGAAATTCTGAGGCTTCTAGCACACTTCTAATTAATAAACGATCAATCTCATCATTGCCTTGTGCTAGTGGGCCTGGCAGAATCTTATGGGATCTGATATGTGTTATGTATAGGATTACTTCTGCTTCTGATATTTCCCTGTAATTGTAAAACAGAGAAGTTAATTCCATATCATCAGGAACGAATTCTGAAGGCTCAATGTGTAACACAATCTCTCTTCATATTGGGAATCAGCAACTATATTAAGAGGTTCCATAAAATCCATAAGTACCATGAGAATTGCATATAATTCTGCCTTCTGTACAGATGTATATGGACTTTTAACTACTTTACATACCTCACTTCATTTATAACCTGCCTTACCTGATATGTTGGCATCAGTGTAGAAGTTAAAAACTCCAGAAATGGGAGTTTGTGTTACAATACATGGAAGAATCCAGACTGTCTTTTTTATGAATTTAATTCTGTTAGTTTTGGGATAGTTGTTGCTAATTGTTGCCAAAAAGTCAGTAAGAGCAATTTGCTAATATTCATTATCTTTCCCATGGAGGAAATTTCTTCATTAGTTAAAGGTACTATAATTTCTGCTGGATCTTTTCCAGTCAGTGGATAAAGTCTTAATTTTCCCTTTAAAATGAAATCAGAAATCTTTTCTATATATGTCTTTAACTTGTTTTCTGTTTATGTGGCAGAAATATCCATTCCAATATAGTGTCTTCCCTCTGCATCAGAATCCAGAAGGGTATTCTCTGGATGGCAAGATAACCAGTATACAGTCTAAATCAAGGTTTATCCGATCTACATGCGCATCCAATACTGTTTTTTACCCAATGTAACTGTTTTTCTGCCTCAGAAGATAATATTCTTGAACTATTTAGGTCCTTATCACCTTTAAGGGCCATTTCGAAATTCTTTAAGTCATGTCCTTGTACACCAATAATCGTCTGTAATTGAGATATTTCCCCTAATAATTTCTGAAGGGAATTAAGAGTTTGACAATGATCTCTCCTAATTGTACCTTTTGAGGTCTGATTCTCTGTAAGTCTATCTTGTAACCTAAATACTTAATAGAATCTCCTCTTTGTATCTTCTCAGGGAAAATCTGTAATCCCCAACGAGGCATTTCAAATATCTATATATGTCTTTAACTTGTTTTCTGTTTATGTGGCAGAAATATCCATTCCAATATAGTGTCTTCCCTCTGCATCAGAATCCAGAAGGGTATTCTCTGGATGGCAAGATAACCTTCATCTGAACCCTCACCTTCATCATTTCAAATATCCATTCCAAAGTTTCTTTATTGGAATCTGTTATAAGAATGTCATCCATGTAATGATAAACAAGAGATTCTGAAAATTTCTTACAGATTATTTCCAATGGTTGCTGTACAGAGTGCTGAAACAAAGTAGGACTATTTAGCATTCCTTGTTGCAAAACTCTCTATTGATATCTCCTACCTGGCTGTGAATTATTAAGTGTTGTTTCAGTAAATGAAAATCTTTCTCTATCATTTTCCTGTAACGGTATTGTGAAAAAACAGTCTTTCAGATCAATGACTATGATAGGCCATATTTTAGGTATTAAGGAACTTAATGGCATTCCAGGTTGCAGAGAGCCCATTGGTTGAATTACCTTATTTATGGCTCTAGGTCTGTAAGCATTCTCCA
Organism: Cricetulus griseus; assembly: GCF_003668045.3. Classification (NCBI taxonomy): domain Eukaryota; kingdom Metazoa; phylum Chordata; class Mammalia; order Rodentia; family Cricetidae; genus Cricetulus; species Cricetulus griseus. The sequence goes on from NW_023276910.1 coordinate 57,761, forward strand.
CTTACCTCACTCTTTTTTGATAACAAATACAGGAGAATTCCAAGGACTGGTAGATTCTTTTATATGTGCAGAGTCTATCTGTTCATTGACTAACCTCTCTGAATCCTCTAGCTTCTTTGAGGTCATAGGCAATTGTCCCACCCAAACAGATTCATTTGTAAGCCATTTCAATGGCAGGGCCTTTGGCTTCTCTGAAGGTCCATCATTTGTACCTAGTTACTGTACAGCATGGATGGTTGGTCACCGTTTTCCATAGCATCTTGCCAGATCTTTTCTACTATCTAAAGATTGTACATAATTTGTATCTGACACTGGAGGAATATTTATCAGAGTATTCCATTGCTGTAAGAGATTATGTCCCCAGAGTTTTATAGATATATCTGCCAGGTATGCTTTCAGTATTCCTTTCTGTCCTTCTGGTCCAATACAAACCACAGAGTTAACACTTTGTTGAACTATAGATAGAGTCCCAATTCCTAAAAATTCTATATTTGCCTCTCTAAGAGGCAAATATAGAATCTAAAAATTCTATATTTGCCTCTCTAAGCCATTTCTGAGACCAGGATTTTTGAGTAATAATAGTTACATCTGCCCCAGTGGCTACCAAGCCAGAAATAACTTTATTATTAATGTTCACATTGAACTGATGATTTTATCATTCATAGAAGCTTGCCAAAATATGCCTTTCTCATTTTGTACATTCACATTTGATTCTTTATCACTGTTCAAACTACCATCTAGATCAGTATCAGTTTTCAAAATAGGCAAAGAACTATCTATTCATCCTGTGAGAGATTCTCTCCCACTGTTACTGAGAATGACTCGACCTTTCTCGATGTGGGGGCCTTCTTGAGGCTCCCCTCGGTGTTTCCCAACATTAATTGGTTTCCTTGTATACCCCTGGTCGATCTACATTCATTTGTCCAGTGTCTGCCCTTACCATATCTTCTACACAATCCAGAAGGCAGTGGCCTTCCTGTGAGGCATTGTTAGAATTTGTTTGTCTACAATTTCTTTTAGTATGTTCCATTTTACCACAGCTGAAATATCTCAGTTCCTGGTGCTTTCGTGGTCTCCTGAGGAAGGCTCTTCCTACCCAAGGTTCTGTTTGATAATAGTAGTAAACTCTAGCCTCTTGGTCCCTATGTTGACCTCTGTTAGTTGGTTGTCTTTCCCAAGCCCTGGGATTCTCACCTCTAGAACTTTAATCCCCTGTTGCCTTTTTAAACCTTTTGAGATGGGTTTTCCTACCCAAGCCCCAGCATCTTGCACGTTATAGTCAATGTTGGCTGCATGCAAAATCCATTCTTCTAGCGGAACTGATCTGATCTTTAAAGGCTAAAGTATTCTTTTACATATTGGGTTTGCATTTTCATAAGCTAGTGTATATATAATTGATTGTCTTAATTCTGGATCTATTACCTGTAATTCTACTGCACTATTTAACCTTTGTAAGAAGTCCTGGGACTGTTCTGTAGGTCCATGTTCTATTTTGGTATAAGCTTCTAGGCATTCTCCTGGCACACGAACCTTATCCAAGGCATTTAATGCTGCTTTCCTGGTTACAGACATTATTTTGTCATCATATTCAGCCTGAACCTGTGTGTCAGCATAAATACCCTGACCACAAATCTTATCTAGGGGGGGAGCTCAAAACCCTCCTTTGTGCCCTGATGCTCAAGGTGCTTTGTCTCTTCCCTTGCTAATACCTTCCACTGGATTTGGCATGAATTCTCAAGTACAGCTGTTACTAATCTTTGCCAATCTGTGGGTGCCAGCCTGTTAAATGTTGCCCATGAATGTAATAGTTGTTTTAGGTATCTGCTATATAGACCATAGGAGACAACTGATTCTTTATTATTCTTAAGAACCTTCAGCTGTATAGGTTGCCATTGATAAGCCATCTGTCCATGAGGCTGTTTCTTAGAAGCTGGCTTTCCTACCATGGTAGCTGGGTACAATAATGGTGTACGAGTAAAAACCTTAGAAGAATAGTCAGGATACCTGGGTGGAGTAGGTGCCTGGGATTGGAGTGATAATACTTCTGAGGCATCCCAATGATCTTTAAGACTAGTAATGATATCCTTTGTAAAAGTTTCAATCTCCTCAATCATAAAAGAATCCAAGCATGTTAGTCAATTTGTAAATTGCTCTAACTGCTCATCTCCATGTTTTTCTAGGTCTTTAATATGATCATCCTTAGGCAGCATCTGGATGGCATGGAAACTGCCCTCTATGTATTGGAGTCTAGATTCCAGGTCATGATTTGCTGATTTTGAGTCCTCAGCAGTGGACCGTATGGACCTTTGTAATCTGTCAGTCCTGTACTGTAAATAATCTTCCAGACATTCAAATCTAGACTCAAATTTGTGATCTGCTACCTTGGATGCTTCAATAATTGATTGAATTGCATTGTCCAATTCTTCAACCCTATCCTGGGTATCTTGGACCTTTGCATCTAATTTCTGGGTAACATTGCCTATCTGAGTGTCTAGCTGGCTACAGATATTCTTTAGCTCATCATGGTCTTCTGACAGCCTAGCCTCTAAGGCCTCAGACATGGCATAAATACGCTGCATCTCATCTTGGATAACTGACGGCTCTTTCTTTAGTGTGATGGACACAGAGCCAAGCTTATCATCCAATTGCTGTTCCACTTGCTGCACAATTGTGGTCTGACCTAATCTACTCTCCAAAACCTCAGTGCGTAAAGCTGTTATTTACGGTAAGTATGTGGTGAGCTTATCCTTATCTCTATTTCTGAGTGTTCTGGCTAGTAATATTATTTGTACCAGCAAGCTAACGCCCGTTATGGCATATAGGCCAGTAATTGGCAAATTAGCATCGTCCTCAAACATTGAATTCATGTAATAAGCAAAAATATTACCAATTTTAGCAAATGATATATATTCCGCCATAATTTTACCTGATTTCTACTCCAGATGCAGTAACTATGTTTGTCCAGCGGATGGCACAGGTGGTCAGCTTGGCATTGGTGGGTGGCAGCTGAGGAGAGAGGTCACAAAAGTGGCTGTGCTTATCTTAGAGAGTATACAGCCTTGATGCTGCAACCACTGAATGAGGTGCAGCTTTAAGGCCACTGCAGGAAGCCTCCTGAAAGACAAGACCTACTCCAACATGGTTCAAGGGCTGGAGGCCTGGTGGTGCAGGTAGGCAGCAGTCCCAGCTGGTCCCGAGCACATGGTGGTAAAACCATAGGAGATCGGTGTCAGTCTCCAAGCTGGGAACAGCTCAACCGCAACGGGTTGGCTGGGAGCCTGGGACACCTGTGAAGAGAGGGACTTTTCCCCTCCAAGGTCACAGGTCTGGTGGGACCCACAGCCTGTCCCAAATGGGGTGTAGGTTTCCATATCCTGCTCCTGACAACCAGATATAGTGGGAAATTACCAATAAAGAGTCAGGTAGAAATATAAGGGTATTTAATAGTGAAAAGCCTTACTTACAGAGCAACCTAGCCAGCTAGCGTGGCAGTAGTCTGTACTGCAAGTACAAAAGTGAAACTGAAAGAGAAAACACAGTCCCCTGAAAGTCTCACTCTACATCACCCTGACCAAGCCCTCAAAAGAGTGGTCAGGCACACCTGTAGCCAGCCCCTAAATAGGCGTGGCTACAGCTTCCCCTACATTAGCACTCCCACTGATAATGGGGAACGCAAGCTTAACAAAAATACTACTAAACAGGGCATGATAGCACAGATTTGTAACCCTGGCACATGGTTTGTTGAGGCAGGAGACTGCACCAAGTTTGAGGCAAGCAGGGCTAGACAGTTACAGACCACCTTAGACTAGCTCCATATCCTGTCTCAAAAATGAAGAGGAGCTGGAGAGATGGATCAATGGTTAAGAGTACTTGCTAACCTCTCAGACTTGCTCGCAGAAAACATGGTGATTCACATCCTTATCTGATGACTCCATTGGGGGATCCGATTCCCTGTTCTTAGGGGACCAGAAGCATAGCTGATATACATACCTTGATGCATAAAACAGTCATAAGGATTTAGCGACTTTTAAAATGTTAAAAATTTAAAACTACTACTTCTTTAGTTATTGCATGAATTTCCTGATACTCCAATCATTATAGTATTTTGGTCAAGACCTTTGAGAAACAAAAGAGACTGTAGTATCTAAATCTCATGTTTAATGAAATAGGTTCTAAACAATATAAGAAATAAGCAAATTCATATACACAGACACTAGTTACAAGAATATACTGTTTGGAAAACAGTTTTACTTCCAATACTTATTTGAAAAGTAATTCATTAGCCTTGTGGTGCATGGCTTTCATTTCATAAACTGTACTGAGCATAAAGATGAACACATTAGGTTCAATAGTGCAGACTAATG
>NW_023276911.1:0-61967 GCF_003668045.3 Cricetulus griseus
CTACTGTTAGCTGATTCTTTGTAGCCTATATTAGCTGTTTTTTCCTGGCCTAGTTTTAGCTAGTTATTTGTGTCCTAGTGTTAGCTGGTTCTTTGTTTCCTAGTGTTAGCTAGCTCTTGGTGGCCTGGTGTTAGCTGTTTCTTCCTAGCCAAGTGTTAGCTGGTTCTTTGTGGCCTAGAGTTACATGCTTCTTTGTAGCCTAGTGATAGTTGCTGCTTTGTAGCCTAGTGTTAGCTGGCTCTTCCTGGCCTATTGTTAGCTGGTTCTTAGTGGCCTAGAGTTAGCTAGTTCTTGGTGGATTAGTGTTAGCTGGTTCTTTGTGGCCTATGGTTACATAGTTCTTTGTAACATAGATTTAGATGTTTTTTGTTGCCTATGTTAGCTGTTTCTTTCAGGCCTAGTGTCAGCTGGTTCTTCATGGTCTAGTGTAAGTTGGTTCTTCCTGGCCTAATGTTGGCTAGTTCTTTGTGGCCTATGGATAGGTGGTTCTTTGTGGCCTAGGATTTGCTGGTTCTTTTTGGCCTAGGGTTAGCTGTTCCTTTGTACCCTACCGTTCGTTGATTCTTTGTAGCCTAGTATTAGCTGTTTCTTCCTAGCCTAGAGTTAGCTGGTTCTTTGTAGCCTAGTGTTAGCTGCTTCTTTGTAGCCTAGTGTTACCTATTTCCTTGTGGCCTAGTGTTAGCTAAATCTTCATCGCCTAGAATTAGCTGGTTCTTCCTGGCCAAGAACTAGCTGGTTCTTCCTGGTCTAGGGTTAGCTAGTTCTTTGTGGCCTAGTGTCAGCCGGTTCTTTGTAGCCTAGAGTTAGCTGGTTCTTTGTAGCTTAGTGTTAGCTGGTTCTTCCTGGCCTACTATTAGCTGGTTCTTCCTGGCCTATGGTTTGCTAGTTCTTTGTAACCTAGGGCTATCTGGTTCTTTGTGGTCTAGTGTTAGCTGCTTCTTTGTAGCCTAGTGTTAGCTGGTTCTTCCTGGCCTAGCATTAGCTGCTTCTTCCTGGCCTAGTGTTAGCTGGTTCTTACTGGCTGGGCTTAGCTAGTTCTTTGTGGCCTAATGTTCACTTGTTCGTTGTGTCCTAGGGTTAGCTGCCTCTTTGTAGCCTAGTGTTAGCTGGTTCTTTGTAGCATAGATTAGCTTTTTCTTTGTTGCCTAGATTTAGCTCATTCTTTGTAGCCTAGTGTTAGCTGGTTCTTTGTAGCATAGCTTAGCTGGTTCTATGTGGCCTATTGTCAACCTGTTCTTCCTGGCTCGTGTTAGCTGGTTCTTATTGGCCTAGTGTCAGCTGGTTCTTTGTAGCCTAGAGTTAGCTGCTTCTTTGTAGCCTAGTTTTAGTTGTTCTTCCTGGCCTAGAATTAGGTGGTTCTTCCTGGCCTAGTGTTGGCTAGTTCATTGTGGCCTATGGTTTGCTGGTTTTTTCTGGCCTAGGATTAGCTGGTTCTTTTTGGCCTAGGATTCGCTGGTTCTTAGTAGCCTAGTGTTAGCTGGTTCTTCATAGCCTAGTGTTAGCTGGTTCTTCTTTGCCTAGTTCTTTGTGGCCTAGTGTTACCTGGTTCTTTGTGGCCCAGGGTTAGCTGGTTCCTTGTAACCTAGAGTTAGCCGGTTCTTTGTAGCCTAGTGTTAGTTGGTTCATCCTGGTCTAGTGTTAGCTAGTTCTTGGTGGCCTAGTGTTAACTGCTTCTTTGTAAACTAGTGCCAGCTGGTTCTTCCTGGCCTAGTATTAGCTGGTTATTCCTGGCCTACTGTTACCTGGTTCTTCCTGGCCTAGGGATAGCTAGTTCTTTGTGGCCTAGTGTTCGCTGGTCTTTGTAGGGTTAGCAGGTTCTTTGTAGCCTACTGTTAATGTTTCTTTGTATCAGAGGTTAGATGGTTCATTGTGGCCTAGTGTCAGGTGGTTCTTTGTAGCCTAGTGTTAGCTGATTCTTTGTAGCCTAATGTTACCAGGTTTTATGTGGCCTAGTGTTAGCTGGTTCTTCTCGGCCTAGTGTTGGCTAATTCTTTGTGGCCTAGGGTTAGCTGGTTCTTTGTGGCCTAGGATTAGCTGGTTCTTTTTGGCCTAGGTGTAGCTGGTTCTTCCTGGCTTAGTGATAGCTAGTTCTTTGTGGCGTAGTGTTAGCTGCTTCTTTGTGGCCTAGTGTTATCTAGTTCGTTGTGGCCTAGTGTTAGCTTTTTCTTCGTAGCCAAGTGTTAGATGGTTCTTTGATGCCTAGTGTTATCAGCTAATTTGTAGTGTTGGCCTAGTGGTGGCCTAGTGTTAGCTGCTTGATTGTCGCCTAGTGTTAGCTGGTTCTTCCTGGCCTATTGTTAGTGGTTCTTCTTGGCCTAGGGTTAGCTAGCTCTTTGTGGCCTCTTGTTAGCTAGTTCTTTGTAACCGAGATTTAGCGGGTTCTTTGTAGCCTAGTGTTAGTTGGTTCTTCCAGGCATAGTGTTAGCTAGTTCTTGGTGGCCTAGTGTTAGCTGTATCTTCCTAGCCGAGTGTTTGCTGGTTTTTTGTACCTAGAGTTTGCTGCTTCTTTGCAGCCTAGTGTTAGCTGCTTCTTTGCAGCCTAGTGTTAGCTGGTTCTTCCTGGCCTATTGTTAGCTGATTCTTAGTGGCCTAGGTTTAGCTAGTTCTTTGGGGACTAGTGTTGGCTGGTTCTTTGTGGCCTATGCTAGCTTGTCCTTTGTGTCCTAGGTTTAGCTGGTTCTTTGTAGCCTTGTGTTACCTGGTTCTTTGTAGCACAGGTTAGCTGGTTCTTTGTGGCCTAGTGTCAGCTGGTTCCTTGTAGCCTAGTGTTAGCTGGTTCTCCCTGTCCTAGTGTTACCTAGTTCTTTGTGGCCTAGTGTTAGCTGGCTCTTTGTAGCATAGGTTAGCTGGTTCTTTGAGACCTAGTGTTAGCTGGTTCTTTGTAGCCTAGTGTTAGCTCTTACTTTGTAGCAGAGGTTAGCTTGTTCTTTGTGGCCTACTCTCAGCTGGTTCTTTATAGCGTAGAGTTTCTGGTTCTTTGTAGACTAGAGTTACCTGGTTCTTCCTGGCCTAGGGTTAGCTGGTTATTCTTGTCCTAGTGGTGGCTAATTCATTGTGGCCTAGGGTTAGCTTTTTTTTTTTTTGTGGCTTAGGATTACCTGGTTCTTTTTGGCCTAGGCGTAGCTGGTTCTTCTTAGCTTACTGTTAGCTGATTCTTTGTAGCCTAGTATTAGCTGGTTCTTCCTGGCCTAGTGTTAGCTAGTTCTTGGTGGCCTGGTGTTAGCTGTTTCTTCCTAGCTACGTGTAGGCTGGTTCTTTGTGGCCTAGCATTACCTCCTTTTTGGAGCCTAGTGTTAGCTGCTTCTTTGTAGACTATTGTTTGCTGGTACTTCCTGGCATATCGTTAGTTGGTTCTTAGGTGCCTAGGGTTAGCTAATTCTTGGTGGCCTAGTGTTAGCTGGTTCTTTGTGGCCTATGGTTAGCTAGTTCTTTGTAACATAGATTTAGCTGGTTTTTTGTAACCTATGTTTGCTGGTTCTTTCTGGCCTAGTGTCAGCTGGTTCTTCATGAACTAGTGTAAGCTGGTTCTTCGTGGCCTAATGTTGGCTAGTTCTTTGTGGACTATGGTTAGGTGGTTTTTTGTGGCCTAGGATTAGCTAGTTGTTTTTGGCCTAGGGTTAGCTGGTTCTTTGTACCCTACCATTAGCTGATTCTTTGTAGCCTAGTATTAGCTGTTAATTCCTAGCCTAGTGTTAGCTGGTTCTTTGTGGCCTAGTGTTAGCTGCTTCTTTCTAGCCTAGTGTTACCTAGTTCCTTTTGGCCTAGTGTTAGCTAAATCTTCATTGCCTAGAATTAGCTGGTTCTTCCTGGCCAAGAATTAGCTGGTTCTTCCTGGCCTAGGGTTAGCTAGTTCTTTGTGGTCTAGTGTCAGCCGGTTTTTGGTAGCCTAAATTTAGCTGGTTCTTTGTAGCCTAGTGTTAGCTGGTTCTTCCTGGCCTACTATTAGCAGGTTCTTCCTGGCCTAGGGTTTCCTAGTTCTTTGTGGCCTAGGGCTAGCTGTTTCTTTGTGGCCTAGTGTTAGCTGGATCTTCCTGGCCTAGCCTTTGATGGTTCTTCCTGGACTAGTGTTAGCTGGTTCTTCCTGGCAGAGAGTTAGCTAGTACTTTGCAGCCTAGTGTCGCTTTTTAGTTATGGCCTAAGATTAGCTAGTTCTTTGTAACCTACATTTAGCTGGTTCTTTGGAGCCTAGTGTTAGCTTGTTCTTGGTGGCCTAGTGTTAGCTGGTTCTTCCTGGCCTAGCATTAGCTGATTCTTCCTGGCCTAGTGTTAGCTAGTTCTTTGTGGCCTAGTCTTAGCTGGTTCTTTGTAGCATTGGTTAGCTGGTTCTTTGTTGCCTAGTGTTAGCTGGTTCTTTGGAGCCTAGGGTTAGCTGGTTCTTACTTGCCTAGGGTTAGCTGGTTCTTACTGGCCTAGTGTTGTCTAGTTCTATGTAGCCTAGGGTTAGCTGGTTCTTTGTACCCTACCCTTAGCTGATTCTTTGTAGCCTGGTGTCACCTGGTTCTTCCTAGCCTAGTGTTAGCTGCTTCTTTGTAGCCTAGTGTTAGCTGCTTCTTCCTGGCCTAGCGTTAACTGCGTCTTCCTGGCCTAGTGTTAGCTGGTTCTTACTGGCCGAGGCTTAGCTAGGTCTTTGTGGCCTAGTGTCACTTGTTCTTTGTGTCCTAGGGTTAGCTGCTTCTTTATAACCTACTCTTAGCAGGTTCTTTGTAGCCTAGTGTTAGCTGGTTCTTTGTAGCTTAGATTAGCTTTTTCTTTGTTGCATAGATTTAGCTGGTTCTTTGTAGCCTAGTGTCAGCTGGTTCTTTTTAGCATAGCTTAGCTGGTTCTTTGTGGCCTAGTGTCAGCTGGTTCTTTGTAGCCTAGAGTTAGCTGCTTCTTTGTAGCCTAGTGTTAGCTTGTTCTTCCTGGCCTAGAATTAGATGGCTCTTCCAGGCCTAGTGTTGGCTACTTCTTTGTGGCCTAGGGTTTGCTGGTCTTTTTCACCTATGGTTAGCTGGTTCTTTGTAGCATAGGGTTAGCTGGTATTTTGTAGCTAGTGTTACCTGGTTCTTTGTAGCATAGGTTAGCTGGTTCTTTGTGACCTAGAGTTAGCTGCTCCTTTGTAGCCTAGTGTTAGCAGATTCTTTGTAGCATAGGTTAGCTGGTTCTTTGTGGCCTATTGTCAGCTGGTTCTTCATGGACTAGTGTTAGCTGGTTCTTTATGTCTGAAGGTTAGCTAGTTCTTTGTGGCCTAGTGTTAGCTGGTTCTTCCTGGCCTAGTGATAGCTAGTTCTTTGTGGCCTAGTGTTAGCTAGTCCTTTGTGGCCTAGTGTGAGCTAGTTCTTTGTGGCCTAGTGTTAGCTGCTTCTTTGTGGTCTAGGGTTACCTAGTTCTTTGTAACGTAGATTTAGCTGGTTATCTGTAGCCTAGTGTTAGCTGCTTCTTTGTAGCATAGGTTGGCTGCTTCTTTGTGGCATAGTGTCACCTGGTTCTTTGTAGCCTAGAGTTAGCTGCTTCTTTGTAGCATAGTGTTAGCTTGTTATTCCTAGCCTAGAATTAGATGGTTCTTCCTGGCCTAGTGTTGGCTACTTCTTTGTGGCCTAGGATTTGCTGGTTCATTGTGGCCTAGGATTAGCTTATTCTTTTTGGCCTAGGATTAGCTGGTTCTTTGTAGCCTATTGTTAGCTGGTTCTTCCTAGCCTAGTGTTTGCTGGTTCTTCCTGGGCTAGGGTTAGCTACTTCTTTGTGGCCTAGTGTTACATGGTTCTTTGTGGCCCAGGGTTAGCTGGTTCTTTGTAGCCCAGTGTTGGTTGGTTCTTCCTGTCCTAGTGTTAGCTAGTTCTTGGTGGCCTAGTGTTCACTGCTTCTTTGTAAACTACTGCTAGCTGTTTCTTCCTGGCCTAAATTAGCTGGTCATTCTGGGCCTAGTGTTACCTGAATCTTCCTGGCCTAGGGATAGCTAGTTCTTTGTGGCTTAGTGTTTGCTGGTCTTTGTCACCTACAGTTAGCTGGTTCTTTGTAGCCTAGAGTTAGCTGGTATTTTGTAGCCTAGTGTTACCTGGTTCTTTGTAGCATAGGTTAGCTGGTTCTTTGTGGCCTAGTGTCAGCTGGTTCTTCATGGACTAGTGTTAGCTGGTTCTTTATGTCCTAAGGTTAGCTAGTTCTTTGTGGCCTAGTGTTAGCTGGTTCTTCCTGGCCTAGTAATAGCTAGTTCTTTTTGGCCTAGTGTTAGCTAGTCCTTTGTGGCCTAGAGTGAGCTAGTTCTTTGTGACCTAGTGTTAGCTGTTTCTTTGTAGCCAAGTGTTAGATGGTTCTTTGTGGCCTAGTATTAGCTGCTTCTTTGTAGCCTAGGGTTAGCTGCTTGATAGTCGCCTAGTGTTAGCTGGTTCTTCCTGGCCTATTGTTAGTGGTTCTTCTTGGCCAAGGGTTAGCTAGGTCTTTGTGGCCTCTTGTTAGCTGGCCCTTTGTGGCCTAGTGTCAGCTGGTTCTTCATGGTCTAGTGTTAGCTGGTTCTTTTTAACCGAGATTTAGCTGGTTCTTTGAAGCCTAGTGTTAGTTGGTTCTTCCTGGCCTAGTGTTAGCTGCTTCTTCCTGGCCTAGGGTTAGCTGGTTCTTCCTCGCCTAGTGTTGTCTAGTTCTTTTTGGCCTAGGGTTAGCTGGTTCTTTGTGGCCTATGATTAGCTGGTTCTTGTTGGCTTAGGGTTAGCTCTTTTTTTGTAACCTATCGTTACCTGATTCTTTGTAGCCTAGTATGAGCTGTTTCTTCCTACCCTAGTGTTAGCTGGTTCTTTGTAGCCTAGTGTTAACAGCTTCTTTGTAGCCTTATGTTACCTATTTCCTTGTGGCCTAGTCTTAGTTAATTCTTCGTCGCCTAGATTTAGCTGGTTTTTCCTGGCCAAGAATTAGCTGATTCTTCCTGGCCTAGGATTTCCTAGTTCTTTGTGGCCTAGTGTGGATTTTTCTTTATGGCCTAGGGTTAGCTACTTCTTTGTAACCTAACTTTAGCTGGTTCTTTGTAGCCTAGTGTTAGCTGGTTCTTCCTGGCCTAGTGTTAGCTGCTTCTTCCTGGCCCAGTGTTAGCTGGTTCTTCTTGGCCTAGTGTTGTCTAGTTCTTTGTGGCCTGGAGTTAGCTGGCTCTTTGCGGCCTAGGATTAGCTGTTTCTTGTTGGCCTAGGGTTAGCTGGTTTTTTGGAACCCTGTTAGCTGATTCTTTGTAGCCTAGTGTTAGCTGGTTTTCCCTAGCCTAGTGTTAGCTGCTTCTTTGTAGCTTAGTGTTAGCTGCTTCTTCCTTGCCTAGCAAATGCAGGTTCTTCCTGGCCTAGTGTTAGCTGGTTCTTCCTGGCTGAGGCTTAGTTAGTTCTTTCTGGCATAGTTTTCGCTGGTTCTTTATGGCCTAAGGTTAGCTGCTTCTTTGTAGCCTACTCTTAGCTGGTTCTTTGTAGCCTAGTGTTAGCTGGTTCTTTGTAGCATAGATTAGCTGGTTCTTTGTTGCCTAGAGTTAGCTGGTTCTTTGTAGCCTAGTGTTAGCTGGATCTTTGTACCATAGGTTAGCAAGTTCTTTGTGGCCTAGTGTCAGGTGGTTCTTCATGGTCTAGTGTTACATGGATCTTGTGGCCTAGGGTTTCCTAGTTCTTTGTGACCTAGTGTTATCAGGTTCTTCCTGGCCTACTGTTAGCTAGTTCTTTGTGGCCTAGTGTTAGCTGGTTCTTTGTAGCATAGATTACCTGGTTCTGTGTGGCCTAGAGTTAGATGGATCTTTGTGGCCTAGTGTTAGCTGCTTCTTTGTAGCCTAGTGTTAGCTAGTTCTTCCTAGCCTATTATTAGCTGGTTCTTCCTGGCCTAGGGTTAGCTAGTTCTTTGTGGCCTAGTGTTCACTGGTTCTTTTAGGCCTAGGTTTAGCTTGTTCTTTGTGGCCTAGTTTTGGCTGTTTCTTGGTGGCCTAGTGTTAGCTGCTTCTTTGTAGCCTAGTGTTAGCTGGTTCTTCTTGGCCTAGCATTAGCTGGTTCTCCTGGCCTAGTGAAAGATGGTTCTTCCTGGACTAAGTTTAGCTAGTTCTTTTTGGTCTTGTGTTCACTGGTTCTTTGTGGGCTACGGTTAACTGGTTCTTTGTAGCCTAGAATTAGCTGGTTCTTTGTAACCTAGTGTAAGCTGGTTCTTGGTAGCATAGGTTAGCTGGTTCATTGTTGCCAAGAGTTAGCTGGTTTTTATAGCCTAGTGTTAGCTGGTTCTTTGTAGCATAGATTAGCTGGTTTTTTGTGGCCTGGAGTTAGCTGGTTCTTTGTGGCCTAGTGTTAGCTGCTTCATTGTAGCCTAGTGTTAGCTGCTTCTTTTTAGCCTAGTGTTAGCTGGTTCTTCCTGGCCTATTGTTAGCTGGGTATTCCTGGCCTAGCATTAGCAGGTTCTTCCTGGCCTAGTGTTAGCTGGTTCTTCCTGGCTGAGGCTTAGCTAGTTCTTGGCCTAGTTTTTGCTTCTTCTTTGTGACCTAGGGTTAGCTGCTTCTTTGTAGCCTACTCTTATCTGGTTCTTTGTAGCCTAGTGTTAACTGGTTCTTTGTAGCATAGATTAGCTGGTTCTTTGTTGCCTAGAGTTAGCTGGTTCTTTGTAGCCTAGTGTTAGCTGGTTCTTTGTACTATAGGTTAGCTGTTTTTTTGTGGCCTAGTGTCAGCTGGTTCTTCATGGTCTAGTGTTAGATGGATCTTGCGGTCTATGGTTACCTAGTTCTTTGTGACCTAGTATTATCTGGTTCTTCCTGGCCTACTGTTAGCTAGTTCTTTCTGGCCTAGTGTTAAATGTTTCTTTGTGGCCTAGTGTTAGCTGGTTCTTTGTAGCATAGATAAGCTGGTTCTTTGTGGCCCAGAGTTAGCTGGTTCTTTGTGGCCTAGTGTTAGCTGCTTCATTGTAGCCTAGTGTTAGCTGCTTCTTTGTAGACTAGTGTTAGCTAGTTCTTCCTAGCCTATTGTTAGCTGGGTCTTCCTGGCCTAGGGTTAGCTATTTCTTTGTGGCCTAGTGTTTGCTGGTTCTTTTAGGCCTAGGTTTACCTTGTTCTTTGTGGCCTAGTTTTGGCTGTTTCTTGGTGGCCTATTGTTAGCTGCTTCTTTGTAGCCTAGTGTTAGCTGGTTCTTCCGGGCCTAGCATTAGCTGTTTCTTCCTGGCCTAGTGAAAGATGGTTCTTCCTGGGCTAAGGTTATCTAGTTCTTTGTGGCCTATTGTTCACTAGTTCTTTGTTGCCTAGGGGTAGCTGGTTCTTTGTAGTCTAGAATTATATGGTTCTTTGTAGCCTAGTGTTAGCTGGTTCTTGGTAGCATAGGTTAGCTGGTCCTTTGTGACCTAGAGTTAGCTGGTTCTTTGTAGCCTAGTGTTAGCTGGTCCTTTGTAGCCTAGTCTTAGCTAGTTCTTCCTGGCCTATTGTTAGCTTTTCTTCCTGGCCTAGGGTTAGCTAGTTCTTTGTGGCCTAGTGTTAGCTGGTTCTTGTGGCCTAGTGTTAGCTGTTTCTTTGAGACCTAGAGTTAGCTGGTTGTTTGTAGCCTAGTGTTAGCCTTTTCTTTGTAGCAGAGGTTAGCTTATTCTTTGTGGCCTAGTGTCAGCTGGTACTTTATAGCCCAGAGTTAGCTGGTTCTTTGTAGCCTTGTGTTACCTGCTACTTCCTGGCCTAGATTTGCTGGTTCTTCTTGGCCTAGTGTTGGGTAATTCTTTGTGGCCTAAGGTTAGCTGGTTCTTTGTGGCCTATGATTACCTGGCTATTTTTGGCCTAGAGGTAGCTGATTCTTCTTAGCCTACTGTTAGGTGATTCTTTGTAGAATATTGTTAGCTGGTTCTTCCTACCCTAGTGAAATCAAGTTCGTTGTGGCCTAGTAATAGCTAGTTCTTTGTAGCCTAGTGTTAGCTGGTCCTTTGTGTCCTAGAGTTAGCTGGTTCTTTGTAGCCTAGTGTTAGCTGGTTCTTTGTAGCATAGATTAGCTGGTTCTTTGTGGCCTAGTGTTAGCTGGTTCTTTCTAGCATAGTTAGCTGGTTCCTTCAGGCCTAGGGTCAGCTGGTTCTTCATGGTCTAGTGTTAGATGGATCTTTGTGGCCTAGGATTAGCTAGTTCTTTGCGGCCTAGTGTTAAATGGTTCTTAGTGGCCTTGTGTTAGCTGGTTCTTTGTAGCATAGATTAGCTGGTTCTTTGTGGCCTAGAGTTAGCTGGTTCTTTGTGGCCTAGCGTTAGCTGCTTCATTGTAGCCTAGTGTTAGCTGCTTCTTTGTAGCCTAGTGTTAGCTGGTTCTTCCTGGCCTATTGTTACCTGGTTCTTTGTGGCCTAGGGTTAGCTACTTCTTTGTGGCCTCTTGTTACCTGGTTCTTTGTGGCCCAGTGTTCGCTGGTTCTTTGTAACCTAGGGTTAGCTGGTTCTTTGTAGCCTAGTGTTAGTTGGTTCATCCTGTCTATTGTTACCTTGTTCTTGGTGGCCTAGTGTTAGCTGCTTCTTTGTAGCCTAGTGTTAGCTGGTTCTTTGTAGCCTAGTGTTAGTTGGTTCTTCCTGGCATTTTGTTAGATAGTACTTTGTGGTCTAGGGTGTCTGGTTCTTTCTATCCTAGGGTTAGCTGGTTCTTTGTGGCTTAGTGTTAGCTAGTTATTTGTTTCCTAGTGTTAGCTGTTTCTTTGTGGCCTAGAATTAGCTGGTTCTTCCTCACCTAAAATAGGTGATAATTCCTGGCGAAAAATTAGCTGGTTCTTCCTGGCCTTGGGTTATCTGGTTCTTACTGGTCTAGTGTTAACTATTTCTCCTGGCCTTGTGTTACCTACTTCTTTGTGGCCTAGGGTTAGTTGGTATTTGTGCCCTAGTATTAACTGGTTCTTTGTAGCCTAGTGTTAGCTAGTTCTTTGTGGCCTAGTGTTAGCTGTTTCTTAGTAACCAAGTGTTAACTGGTTGTTTGTAGGCTAGTGTTTAATGCTTCCTTGTTGCCGAGTGTTAGCTGGTTCTTACTGGCCTAGCATTAGCTGGTTATTCCTGGCCTAGTGTTAGTTGGTTCTTCCTGGCTTAGGGTTAGCTAGTTCTTTTTAGCCTAGTGGTAGCTGGATCTTAGTAGCCAAGTGTTACTGGTTGTTTGTAGGCTAGTGTTTAATGCTTCTTTGTAGCCGAATATTAGCTGGTTCTTACTAGCCTAGCATTAGCTGGTTATTCCTGTCCTAGTGTTAGTTGATTCTTCCTGGCTTAGGGTTAGCTAGTTCTTTGTGGCCTAGTGTTAGGTGGTTCTTTGTAGCCTTATGTTAGCTGGTTCTTCCTGGCCTATGGTTAGCTAGTTCTTTCTGGCCTAGTGTTATCTGTTTCTGCAAAGCCAAGTGTTAGCTGTTTCTTTGTGGCCTAATTTAAGCTTCTTCTTTGTAGCCTAGAGTTACCTGGTTTTTCCTGGCCTATTGGAAGCTGGGTCTTCCTGTCCTAGGGTTAGATAGTTCTTTGTGGCCTAGAATTCGCTGGTTCTTTGTGGCCTATGGTTAGCTGGTTCTTTGTGGCCTAGTGTAACCTGGTTCTGCATGGTCTCGTGTCAGCTGGTTCTTTGTGGCCTAGTGTTAGCTAGTTCTTTGTGGCCTAGTGTTAGCTGTTTCTTCGTAGCCAAGTGATAGATGGTTCTTGTGGCCTAATGTTACCTGCTATTTTGCAGTCTTGTGTTTGCTGGTTCTTCCTGGCCTAGTGTTAGCTGCTTCTTCCTGGCCTACTGTTAGCTAGTTCTTTGTGGCCTAGCATTCGCTGGTTCTTTGTGGCCTAGGGTTAGCTAGTTCCTTGTGGCCTTGTTAGCTGGTTTTTCCTGGTCTACTGTTAGCTAGTTCTTTGTGGCCTAGTGTTAGCTGGTTTTTAGTGGCCTAGTGTTAGCTACTTCTTTCTGGCCTAGTGTTAGCTGTTTCTGCAAAGCCAAGTGTTAGCTGTTTCTTTGTGGCCTAGTTTTAGCTTCTTCTTTGTAGCCTAGAGTTACCTGGTTCTTCCTGGCCTATTGGTAGCTGGGTCTTCCAGGCCTAGGGTTAGATAGTTCTTTGTGGCATAGAATTGGCTGCTTCTTTGTGGCCTACGGTTAGCTGGTTCTTTATGGCCTAGTGTAACCTGGTTCTTCATGGTCTAGTGTCAGCTGGTTCTTTGTGGCCTAGTGTTAGCTAGTTCTTTGTGGCCTAGTGTTAGCTGTTTCTTTGTAGGCAAGTGTTAGATGGTTCGTTTTGGCCTAGTGTTAACCTGCTTATTTGTAGCCTAGTGTTAGCTGCTTCTTTGTAGCCTTATGTTAGCTGGTTCTTCCTGGCCTATGGTTAGCTGGTTCCTCCTGGCCTAGGGTTAGATAGTTCTTTGTGTCCTTGTGTTAGCTGGTTCTTTGTGCCCTGGGTTAGCTGGTTCTTATAGGCCTAGAGTTAGCTGGTTCTTTATAGCCTAGTGTTAGCTGGTTCTTCATGGGCTACAGTTAGCTATTTATATCTGGCCTAGTGTCAGCTAGTTCTTCATGGTCTAGTGTTAGCTGGTTCTTTGTGTCCTACGGATAGCTGGCTCTTTATAACCTAGAGTTAGCTGGTTCTTATATCCTACAGTTATCTGGTTCTTGCTGGCCCAGTGTTACCTAAATCTTGGTGACCTAGTGTTAGCTGCTTCTTTGTACCATAGGTTAGCTGGTTCTTTGTAGCCTAGTGTTAGCTGGTACTTTGTAGCAGATGTTAGCTGGTTCTTCCATAACTATTGTTAGCTGGTTCTTCCTTGCCTCGGGGTTGCTAGTTTTTTGTGGCCTAGTGTTATGTGGTTCTTTGGAGCATATGTTAGCTGGTTTTTTGTGGCCTAGTTTTACTGGTTCTTTGTAACAGATGTTAACTGGGTCTTCCTGACCTAGTGTTAGCTGCTTCTTGGTGGGCTAGTGTCACCTAGTCCTTCATGGCCTAGTGTTAGCTGCTTCTTTGTGGCCTATGGTTAGCTAGTTCTTTGTGGCCTATTGTTAGCTGTTTCTCCCTGGCCTAGGGTTAGCTAGTTCTTTGAAGCCTAGTGTTAGCTGGTTCTTTGTGGCCTTAGTTAGCTAGTTTTTTTGTGGCCTAAGGTTAGCTGGTTCTCGTGGCCAAGTGTTAGCAGGATCTTCCTTGGCTAGTATTAGCTAGTTCTTTACGGCCTAGTGTTACCTGGTTCTTTGTGGCCTATAGTTAGCTGGTTCTATGTAGCGTAGGTTAGCTGGTTCTTTGTGGCCTAGTTTTAGCTTCTTCTTTGTAGCCTAGAGTTCTTCCTGGTTCTTCCTGGCCTATTGGTAGCTGGTTCTTCCAGGCCTACGGTTAGATAGTTCTTTGTGGCCTAGAATTCGCTGGTTCTTTGTAGCCTACTGTTAGCTGGTTCTTTATGGCCTAGTGTAACCTGGTTCTTCATGGTCTAGTGTCAGCTGGTTCTTTGTGGCCTAGTGTTAGCTAGTTCTTTGTGGCCTATTGTTACCTGGTTTTTCCTGGCCTAACCTTAGCTGGTTCTTCATGGCCTAGTGTTAGCTAGTTTTTTTAGGCATAGTGTTAGCTGGTTCTTTTTGGACTAGGGCTATCTGGTTCATTGTAGCCTAGTGTTAGCTGGTTCTTCCTGGCCTAATATTAGCTTGTACTTTGTGGCCTAATATTAGTTGGTTCTTCGTGGCCTAGTGTTAGGTGGTTCTTCCTGGCCTAACATTAGCTGGTTTTCGTGGCCTAGTGTTAGCTGGCTCTTCCTGGCCTAGTGTTACCTAGTTCTTTGAGGCCAAGTTTTAGCTGCTTCTTTGTAGCCTTATGTTAGCTTGTTCTTGGTAGCATAGGTTAGCTGGTTCTTTGTGGCCTAGTGTCAGCTGGTTCTTCATGGTTTAGTGTTAGCTGGTTCTTTGTGGCCTAGGGATAGCTAGTTCCTTGTGGCCAAGTGTTAGCTGGTTCTTCCTGGCCTACTGTTAGCTAGGTCTTTCTGGCCTAGTGTTAGCTGGTTTTTAGTGGCCTAGTGTTAGCTAGTTCTTTCTGGCCTAGTTTTAGCTGTTTCTGCAAAGCCAAGAGTTCGCTGGTTCTTTGTGGCCTATGGTTTGCTGGTTCTTTGAAGCATAGGTTAGTTGGTTCTTTGTGGCTTAGTGTCAGCTGGTTGTTCATGGTTTAGTGTTATCTGGTTCTTTGAGCCTAGTTTTAGGTGGTTCTTTGTGGCCTAGTGTTAGCTGGTTCTTTGTGGCCTAGTGTTAGCTACTCCTTTGGGGCCTAGTGTTAGCTGGTTCTTTGTGACCTAGGGTTTGCTAGTTCCTTATGGCCTAGTGTTAGCTGGTTCTTCCTGGCCTTCTGTTAGCTAGTTCTTTGTTGCCTAATGTTAGCTGCTTTTTAGTGGCCTAGTGTTAGCTATTTCTTTCTGCCCTAGTGTTAGCTGTTTCGGCGAAGCCAAGTGTTAGCTGGTTCTTTGTGGCCTAGTTTTAGCTGCTTCTTTGTAGCCTAGTTATAGCTGCTTCTTTGTAGCCTAGTGTTATCTGGTTCTTCCTAGCCTATTGTTAGCTGGGTCTTCCTGTCCTAGGGTTAGCTAGTTCTTTGTGGCCTACGGTTAGTTGGTTCTTTGTGGCCTAGTATAACCTGGTTCTTCATGGTCTAGTATTAGCTGGTTATTTGTGGCCTAGGGATAGCTGGTTCTTTATAACCTAGAGTTAGCTCGTTCTTATAGCCCAGAGTTAGCTGGATCTTCCTGACCTAGTGTTAGCTAGTTCTTGGTGACATAGTGTTAGCTGGGTCTTTGTAGCATAGGTTAGCTGGGTCTTTTTGGCCTAGTGTTAGCTGGTTCTTTGTAACAGATGTTAGCTGGGTCTTCCTGACCTAGTGTTAGCTGGTTCTTTGTGGCCTAGTGTTAGGTAGTTCTTTGTGGCCCAGTGTTAGGTGTTACTTCAAAGCCAAGTGTTAGATGGTTCTTTGTGGCCTAGTGTTAGCTGCTTATTTGTAGCCTAGGGTTAGCTGCTTCTTTGTAGCCTCCTGTTAGCTGGTTCTTCCTGGCCTAGTGTTAGCTAGTTCTTTGTGGCCAAGTGTTAGCTGGTTGTTTGTGGCCTAGTGTTAGCTGGTTCTTTGTAGCCTAATGTTAGCCGGTTATTCCTGGCCTAGTGTTAGCTGGTACTTCCTGGCCTGGGGTTTGCTTGTTCTTTGGGGCCTAGGGTTAGCTGGTTCTTAGTGGCCTAGGGTTAGCGGATTCATTTAGGCCTAGATTTAGCTGGTATTTGTAGCCTAGTGTTAGCGGGATCTTCCTGGTACAGTGTTAGCTAGTTCTTGGTGGCCTAGTGTTAGCTGGTTCTTTGTCACCTTCGGTTAGCTGGTTCTTTCTAGCCTATAGTTAGCTGGTCCTTTGTAGACTAGTGTTAGCTCCTTCTTTGTAGCATAGGTTAGCTGGTTCTTTGCGGCCTAGTGTTAGCTGGTTCTTCATGGTCTAGTGTTAGCTGCTTCTTCCTAGGCTAGTGTTAGCTGCTTCTTTGTAGCCTAGGTTTAGCTGGTTTTTCCTGGCTTATTGTTAGATGGTTATTCCTGGCTTAGGGTTACCTAGTTTTCTGTGGCCTAGTGTTAGCTGGTTCTTTGTGGCCTAGGGTTAGCTAGTTCATTGTAACCAAGATTTAGCTGGTTTTTGTATCCTAGTGTTAGCTGGTACTTCCTGGCCTAGTGTTAGCTAGTACTTGGTGGCCTAGTGTTGGCTGGATTTTTGTACCCTCGTTTTAGCTGTTTCTTTGTATCACAGGTTAACTGATTCTTTATAGCCTAGTGTTAACTGGTTTTTGGGCCTAGGGTTAGCTAGTTCTTTGTAATGTAGATTTAGCTGGTTCTTTGTAGCCTAGTGTTAGCTGGTTCTTTGTTGCCTAGGGTTAGCTGGTTCTTTGTGGCCTAGTATTAGCTAGTTCTTTTTGGCCTAGGGTTAGCTGGTTCGTCCTAGCCTACTGTTAGCTGATTCTTTTTAGCCTAGTATTAGCTGGTTCTTCCTGGCCTAGCATTAGCTGGTTCTTTGTAGCAGAGGTTAGCTTGTTCTTGTGGCCTAGTGTCAGCTGATTCTTTGTAGCCTAGAGTTAGCTGGAGTTTTGTAGCCTAGTGTTAGCTGGTTCTTCCTGGCCTAGTGTTAGCTGGTTCTTCTTAGCCTAGTGTTGATTAGTTCTTTGTGGCCTAGGGTTAGCTGGTTCTTTGTGTCCTAGGGTAAGCTAGTGCTTTGTGGCCTAGTGTTAGCTGGTTTTTGTGGCCTAGGGTTAGCTGGTTCTTTGTGACCTAGAATTAGCTTGTTCTTCATAACCTAGTGTTTCCTGATTCTTTGTAGCCTAGTGTTAGCTGATTCTTCATGGTCTAGTGTTAGCTGTTTCTTCCTAGGCTAGTGTTAGCTGCTTCTTTGTAGCCTAGGTTTAGCTGGTTCTTCCTGGCTTATTGTTAGATGGTTATTCCTGGCTTAGGGTTACCTAGTTTTCTGTGGCCTAGTGTTAGCTAGTTCTTTGTGGCCTAGGGTTAGCTGGTTCTTTGTGTCCTAGGATTAGCAGGTTCTTCCTGGCCTAGTGTTAGCTTGTTCTTTGTGGCCTAGTGTTTGCAGGTTCTTTGTAGCATAGGTTAGCTGGTTCTTTCTGGCCTAGAGTTACCTGGTTCTTTGTAGCCTAGTGTTAGCTGTTTCTTCATACCTGAGGATAGCTGGTTCTTTGTAGCCTAGTGTCAGCTGGTACTGTGTAGCCTAGAGTTAGCTGGTTCTTTGTAGCCTAGTGTTAGCTGGTTGTTCCTAGTGTTAGCTGGTTCTTCTGGGCCTAGTGTTGGCTAGTTCTTTGTGGCCTAGGTTTGGCTAGTTCTTTCTGGCCTAGGATTAGCTGGTTCTTTTGGGCCTAGGGTGAGGTGGTTCTCCTTGGCCTACTTTAGCTGATTCTTTGTAGACTAGTATTGGCTGGTTCTTCCTGGCCTAGCATTTGCTGTTTCTTCCAAGCCTAGTGTTAGCTGGTTCTTCCTAGCCTCAGGTTAGCTAGTTCTTTTTGGCCTAGTGTTAAATGGTCCTTTGTGGCCTAGGGTTAGCTGGTACTTCCTGGCCTAGTGTTAGCTAGTTCTTGGTGGCCTAGGGTTAGCTTCTTCATTTTGGTCTAGCTTTAGCAAGTTCTTTGTAGCCTAGTGTTAGCTGGTTTTTCCTGGCCTAAGGTTAGCTAGTTCTTTTTGACATAGAGTTAGCTGGTTCTTTGTGCCCTACTGTTAGCAGGATCTTCTTGGCCTAGTTTTGGCTAGTTATTTGTGGCCTAGGGTTAGCTGGTTCTTTGTGCATAGCATTAGCTGGTTTTTTTGGCCTAGGTTTCGCTGGTTCTTCATGAATTACTATTAGCTGATTCTTGTAGCCTAGTGTTAGCTGGTTCTTCCTGGCCTAGGGTTAGTTAGTTCTTTGTGGCCTAGGGTTATCTGTTTGTGGCTTAGGGTTAGGTGGTTCTTTGTAACCTAGAGTAAGCTGCTTCCTTGTAGCCAAGTATTAGCTGGTTCTTTGTAGCCTAGTGTTAGCTGGTTCTTTGTGCATAGCATTAGCTGGTTTTTTTGGCCTAGGTTTCGCTGGTTCTTCATGAATTACTATTATCTGATTCTTGTAGCCTAGTGTTAGCTGGTTCTTCCTGGCCTAGCATTAGCGGGCTCTTCCTAGCCTAGTGTTAGCTGGTTTTTCCTGGCCTAGGGTTAGTTACTTCTTTGTGGCCTAGGGTTATCTGTTTCTTTGTGGCTTAGGGTTAGGTGGTTCTTTGTAACCTAGAGTTAGCTGCTTCCTTGTAGCCAAGTATTAGCTGGCTCTTTGTAGCCTAGTGTTAGGTGGTTCTTCCTGGACTAGTGTTAGCTAGTTCTTTGTGGCCTAATGTTAACTGCTTCTTTATAGCATAGGTTAGCTGGTTCTTTATGGCCTAAGTTAGCTGGTTCTTTGTAGCCTAGTTTTAGCTGGTTCTTTGAAGCAGGGGTTAGCTGGTTCTTTGTGGCCTAGTGTCAGCTGATTCTTAGGAGCCTCGAGTTAGCTGGTTCTTCGTAACCTACTGTTAGCTTGTTGTTCCTGGCCAAGTGTTAGCTGGTTCTTCCTGGCCTAGGGTTTCCTAGTTCTGTGTGGCCTAGGGTTAGCTGGTTCTTTGTGGACTAGAGTTAGCTGCTTCTTTGTAGCCTAGTGTTATCTATTTCTTCCTTGCCTAGCATTTGGTGGTTCTTCCTGGCCTAGGGTTAGCTCGTTCTTTGTAGCCTAGTGTTCGCTGGTTCTTTGTGGCCTACTGTTAGCTAGCTCTTTGTAGCAGAGGTTAGATGGTTCTTTGTGGCCTAGTGTCACCTGATCCTTTGTAGGCTAGGGTTAACTGGTTCTTTGTGGCCTAGAGTTAGCTGGTTCTTTGTGGCCTAGGATTAGCTGTTTCCTTTGGCCTAGGTTTAGCTGGTTCTTGGTAGCCTACTGTTAGCTGATTCTTTGTAGCCTAGTGTTAGCTGGTTCTTCCTGGCCTAGCATTAGCTGGTTCTTCCTAGTCTAGTGTTAGCGGGTTCCTCCTGGACTTGGGTTAGCTACTTCTTTGTGGCCTAGTGTTACCTGGTTTATTGTGGCGTAGGGTTAGCTGGTTCTTTGTAACCTAGAGTTACCTGGCTCTTTGTAGCCTAGTGTTAGCTGGTTCTTCCTGGCCAAGTGTTAGCTAGTTTTTGGTGGCCTAATGTTAGCTGGTTCTTTTTAATCAAGTGTTACGTGGTCTTCGTGACCTAGTGTTAGCTAGTTCTTGGTGACCTAGTGTTGGCTGGTTCTTTGTAGCAGAGGTTAGCTAGTTCTTTGTGGCCTAATGTAGCTGGTTCTTCATGGCCTATGGATAGCTAGTTCTTTGTGCCCTAGTGTTCACTGGTTCTTTTTGGCCTAGGGTTAGCATCTTCTTTGTAATCTAGAGTTAGCTGGTTCATTGTAGCATAGGTAGCTGGTTCTTTGTTACCTAGATGTAGCTGGTCCTTAGTAGCCTAGTGTTAGCAGGATCTTCCTGGTACAGTGTTAGCTAGTTCTTGGTGGCCTAGTGTTAGCTGGTTCTTTGTCACCTTCGGTTAGCTGGTTCTTTGTAGCCTATAGTTAGCTGGTCCTTTGTAGACTAGTGTTAGCTCCTTCTTTGTAGCATAGGTTAGCTGGTTCTTTGTGGCCTAGTGTTAGCTGGTTCTTCATGGTCTAGTGTTAGCTGCTTCTTCCTAGGCTAGTGTTAGCTGCTTCTTTGTAGCCTAGGTTTAGCTGGATTTTCCTGGCTTATTGTTAGATGGTTATTCCTGGCTTAGGTTTACCTAGTTTTCTGTGGCCTAGTGTTAGCTGGTTCTTTGTGGCCTAGGGTTAGCTAGTTCATTGTAACCAAGATTTAGCTGGTTCTTTTTATCCTAGTGTTAGCTGGTACTTCCTGGCGTATTGTTGGCTAGTCCTTGGTGGCCTAGTGTTGGCTGGATTTTTGTACCCTCGTTTTAGCTGTTTCTTTGTATCACAGGTTAACTGATTCTTTGTAGCCTAGTTTTAACTGGTTTTTGGGCCTAGGGTTAGCTAGTTCTTTGTAACCTAGATTTAGCTGGTTCTTTGTAGCCTAGTGTTAGCTGGTTCTTTGTTGCCTAGGGTTAGCTGGTTCTTTGTGGCCTAGTATTAGCTAGTTCTTTTTGGCCTAGGGTTAGCTGGTTCGTCCTAGCCTACTGTTAGCTGATTCTTTTTAGCCTAGTATTAGCTGGTTCTTCCTGGCCTAGCATTAGCTGGTTCTTTGTAGCAGAGGTTAGCTTGTTCTTGTGGCCTAGTGTCAGCTGATTCTTTGTAGCCTAGAGTTAGCTGGAGTTTTGTAGCCTAGTGTTAGCTGGTTCTTCCTGGCCTAGTGTTAGCTGGTTCTTCTTAGCCTAGTGTTGGCTAGTTCTTTGTGGCCTAGGGTTAGCTGGTTCTTTGTGTCCTAGGGTAAGCTAGTGCTTTGTGGCCTAGTGTTAGCTGGTTTTTGTGGCCTAGGGTTAGCTGGTTCTTTGTGACCTAGAATTAGCTTGTTCTTCATAACCTAGTGTTTCCTGATTCTTTGTAGCCTAGTGTTAGCTGATTCTTCATGGTCTAGTGTTAGCTGTTTCTTCCTAGGCTAGTGTTAGCTGCTTCTTTGTAGCCTAGGTTTAGCTGGTTCTTCCTGGCTTATTGTTAGATGGTTATTCCTGGCTTAGGGTTACCTAGTTTTCTGTGGCCTAGTGTTAGCTAGTTCTTTGTGGCCTAGTGTTTGCAGGTTCTTTGTAGCATAGGTTAGCTGGTTCTTTCTGGCCTAGAGTTACCTGGTTCTTTGTAGCCTAGTGTTAGCTGTTTCTTCATACCTGAGGTTAGCTGGTTCTTTGTAGCCTAGTGTCAGCTGGTACTTTGTAGCCTAGAGTTAGCTGGTTCTTTGAAGCCTAGTGTTAGCTGGTTGTTCCTAGTGTTAGCTGGTTCTTCTGGGCCTAGTGTTGGCTAGTTCTTTGTGGCCTAGGTTTGGCTGGTTCTTTGTGGCCTAGGATTAGCTGGTTCTTTTGGGCCTAGGGTGAGGTGGTTCTCCTTGGCCTACTTTAGCTGATTCTTTGTAGACTAGTATTGGCTGGTTCTTCCTGGCCTAGCATTTGCTGTTTCTTCCAAGCCTAGTGTTAGCTGGTTCTTCCTAGCCTCAGGTTAGCTAGTTCTTTTTGGCCTAGTGTTAAATGGTTCTTTGTGGCCTAGGGTTAGCTGGTACTTCCTGGCCTAGTGTTAGCTAGTTCTTGGTGGCCTAGGGTTAGCTTCTTCATTTTGGTCTAGCTTTAGCAAGTTCTTTGTAGCCTAGTGTTAGCTGGTTTTTCCTGGCCTAAGGTTAGCTAGTTCTTTTTGACATAGAGTTAGCTGGTTCTTTGTGCCCTACTGTTAGCAGGATCTTCTTGGCCTAGTTTTGGCTAGTTATTTGTGGCCTAGGGTTAGCTGGTTCTTTGTGCATAGCATTAGCTGGTTTTTTTGGCCTAGGTTTCGCTGGTTCTTCATGAATTACTATTAGCTGATTCTTGTAGCCTAGTGTTAGCTGGTTCTTCCTGGCCTAGGGTTAGTTAGTTGTTTGTGGCCTAGGGTGATCTGTTTCTTTGTGGCTTAGGGTTAGGTGGTTCTTTGTAACCTAGAGTTAGCTGCTTCCTTGTAGCCAAGTATTAGCTGATTCTTTGTAGCCTAGTGTTAGCTGGTTCTTTGTGCATAGCATTAGCTGGTTTTTTTGGCCTAGGTTTCGCTGGTTCTTCATGAATTACTATTAGCTGATTCATGTAGCCTAGTGTTAGCTGGTTCTTCTTAGCCTAGTGTTGTATAGTTCTTTGTGGCCTAGTGTTAGCTTGTTCTTTGTGGCCTAGTGTTTGCAGGTTCTTTGTAGCATAGGTTAGCTGGTTCTTTCTGGCCTAGAGTTACCTGGTTCTTTGTAGCCTAGTGTTAGCTCTTTCTTCATACCTGAGGTGAGCTGGTTCTTTGTAGCCTAGTGTCAGCTGGTACTTTGTAGCCTAGAGTTAGCTGGTTCTTTGTAGCCTAGTGTTAGCTGGTTGTTCCTAGAGTTAGCTGGTTCTTCTGGGCCAAGTGTTGGCTAGTTCTTTGTGGCCTAGGTTTGGCTGGTTCTTTGTGGCCTAAGATTAGCTGCTTCTTTTGGGCCTAGGGTTAGCTGGTTCTCCTTGGCCTACTTTAGCTGATTCTTTGTAGACTAGTATTGGCTGGTTCTTCC
The DNA here is from genome assembly GCF_003668045.3 of Cricetulus griseus. Taxonomy (NCBI): domain Eukaryota; kingdom Metazoa; phylum Chordata; class Mammalia; order Rodentia; family Cricetidae; genus Cricetulus; species Cricetulus griseus. The sequence continues at coordinate 21,579 of NW_023276911.1, forward strand.
TGGCCTAGCATTTGCTGTTTCTTTCAAGCCTAGTGTTAGCTGGTTCTTGTAGCCTCAGGTTAGCTAGTTCTTTTTGGCCTAGTGTTAAATGGTTCTTGTGGCCTAGGGTTAGCTGGTACTTCTGGCCTAGTGTTAGCTAGTAATTGGTGGCCTAGGGTTAGCTTGTTTCTTTTGGTCTAGCTTTAACAAGTTCTTTGTAGCCTAGTGTTAGCTGGTTTTTCCTGGCCGAAGGTTAGCTAGTTCTTTTTGACATAGAGTTAGCTGGTTCTTTGTGCCCTACTGTTAGCAGGATCTTCTTGGCCTAGTTTTGGCTAGTTATTTGTGGCCTACGGCTAGCTGGTTCTTTGTGCATAGCATTAGCTGGTTTTTTTGGCCTAGGTTTCGCTGGTTCTTCATGAATTACTATTAGCTGATTCATGTAGCCTAGTGTTAGCTGGTTCTTCCTGGCCTAGCATTAGCGGGCTCTTCCTAGCCTAGTGTTAGCTGGTTTGTCCTGGCCTAGGGTTAGTTAGTTCTTTGTGGCCTAGGGTTATCTGTTTCTTTGTGGCTTAGGGTTAGGTGGTTCTTTGTAACCTAGAGTTAGCTGCTTCCTTGTAGCCAAGTATTAGCTGGCTCTTTGTAGCCTAGTGTTATGTGGTCTTCCTGACCTAGTGTTAGCTAGTTCTTGGTGACCTAGTGTTGGCTGGTTCTTTGTAGCAGAGGTTAGCTAGTGCCTTGTGGCCTAATGTAGCTGGTTCTTCATGGCCTATGGATAGCTAGTTCTTTGTGCCCTAGTGTTCACTGGTTCTTTTTGGCCTAGGGTTAGCATCTTCTTTGTAATCTACAGTTAGCTGGTTCATTGTAGCATAGGTTAGCTGGTTCTTTGTTACCTAGATTTAGCTGGTCCTTTGTAGCCTAGTGTTAGAGGGATCTTCCTGGTACAGTGTTAGCTAGTTCTTGGTGGCCTAGTGTTAGCTGGTTCTTTGTCACCTTCGGTTTTCTGGTTCTTTCTAGCCTATAGTTAGCTGGTCCTTTGTAGACTAGTGTTAGCTCCTTCTTTGTAGCATAGGTTAGCTGGTTCTTTGTGGACTAGTGTTAGCTGGTTCTTCATGGTCTAGTGTTAGCTGCTTCTTCCTAGGCTAGTGTTAGCTGCTTCTTTGTAGCCTAGGTTTAGCTGGTTTTTCCTGGCTTATTGTAAGATGGTTATTCCTGGCTTGGGGTTACCTAGTATTCTGTGGCATAGTGTTAGCTGGTTCTTTGTGGCCTAGGGTTAGCTAGTTCTTGTAACCAAGATTTAGCTGGTTCTTTGTATCCTAGTGTTAGCTGGTACTTCCTGGCCTAGTGTTAGCTAGTCCTTGGTGGCCTAGTGTTGGCTGGATTTTTGTACCCTAGTTTTAGCTGTTTCTTTGTATCATAGGTTAAATGATTCTTTGTAGCCTAGTATTAACTGGTTTTTGTGGCCTATGGTTAGCTAGTTCTTTGTAACCTAGATTTAGCTGGTTCTTTGTAGCCTAGTGTTAGCTGGTACTTCCTGGCCTAGTGTTAGCTAGTTCTTGGTGACCTAGTGTTGGCTGGTTCTTTGTAGCAGAGGTTAGCTAGTGCCTTGTGGCCTAATGTAGCTGGTTCTTCATGGCCTATGGATAGCTAGTTCTTTGTGCCCTAGTGTTCACTGGTTCTTTTTGGCCTAGGGTTAGCATCTTCTTTGTAATCTAGAGTTAGCTGGTTCATTGTAGCATAGGTTAGCTCGTTCTTTGTTACCTAGATGTAGCTGGTCCTTTGTAGCCTAGTGTTAGCAGGATCTTCCTGGTACAGTGTTAGCTAGTTCTTGGTGGCCTAGTGTTAGCTGGTTCTTTGTCACCTTCGATTAGCTGGTTCTTTCTAGCCTATAGTTAGCTGGTCCTTTGTAGACTAGTGTTAGCGCCTTCTTTGTAGCATAGATTAGCTGGTTCTTTGTGGCCTAGGGTTAGCTAGTTCATTGTAACCAAGATTTAGCTGGTTCTTTGTATCCTAGTGTTAGCTGGTACTTCCTGGCCTAGTGTTAGGTAGTCCTTGGTGGCTTAGTGTTGGCTGGATTTTTGTACCCTAGTTTTAGCTGTTTCTTTGTATCACAGGTTAACTGATTTTTTGTAGCCTAGTGTTAACTGGTTTTTGTGGCCTAGGGTTAGCTAGTTCTTTGTAACCTAGATTTAGCTGGTTCTTTGTAGCCTAGTGTTAGCTGGTTCTTTGTTGCCTAGGGTTAGCTGGTTCTTTGTGGCCTAGTATTAGCTAGTTCTTTTTGGCCTAGGGTTAACTGGTTCGTCCTTGCCTACTGTTAGCTGATTCTTTTTAGCCTAGTATTTGCTGGTTCTTCCTGGCCTAGCATTAGCTGGTTCTTTGTAGCAGAGGTTAGTTGTTCTTGTGGCCAATTGTCAGCTGATTCTTTGTAGCCTAGAGTTAGTTGGTTTTTTGTAGCCTAGTGGTAGCTGGTTCTTCCTGGCCTAGTGTTAGCTGGTTCTTCTTAGCCTAGTGTTGGCTAGTTCTTTGTGGCCTAGTGTTCGCTGGTTCTTTGTGTCCTAGGGTAAGCTAGTGCTTTGTGGCCTAGTGTTAGCTGGTTTTTGTGGCCTAGTGTCAACTGATTCTTAGGAGCCTCGAGTTAGCTGGTTCTTAGTAACCTACTGTTAGCTTGTTGTTCCTGGCCAAGTGTTAGCTGGTTCTTCCTGGCCTAGGGTTTCCTAGTTCTGTGTGGCCTAGGGTTAGCTGGTTCTTTGTGGACTAGAGTTAGCTGCTTCTTTGTAGCCTAGTGTTATCTATTTCTTCCTTGCCTAGCATTTGGTGGTTCTTCCTGGCCTAGGGTTAGCTCGTTCTTTGTAGCCTAGTGTTCGCTGGTTCTTTGTGGCCTACTGTTAGCTAGCACTTTGTAGCAGAGGTTAGATGGTTCTTTGTGGCCTAGTGTCACCTGATCCTTTGTAGGCTAGGGTTAACTGGTTTTCTGTGGCTTAGACTTAGCTGGTTCTTTGTGGCCTAGGATTAGCTGTTTCCTTTGGCCTAGGTTTAGCTGGTTCTTGGTAGCCTACTGTTAGCTGATTCTTTGTAGCCTAGTGTTAGCTGGTTCTTCCTGGCCTAGCATTAGCTGGTTCTTCCTAGCCTAGTGTTAGCGGGTTCCTCCTGGACTTGGGTTAGCTACTACTTTGTGGCCTAGTGTTACCTGGTTTATTGTGGCGTAGGGTTAGCTGGTTCTTTGTAACCTAGAGTTACCTGGCTCTTTGTAGCCTAGTGTTAGCTGGTTCTTCCTGGCCAAGTGTTAGCTAGTTTTTGGTGGCCTAATGTTAGCTGGTTCTTTTTAATCAAGTGTTACGTGGGCTTCGTGACCTAGTGTTAGCTAGTTCTTGGTGACCTAGTGTTGGCTGGTTCTTTGTAGCAGAGGTTAGCTAGTTCTTTGTGGCCTAATGTAGCTGGTTCTTCATGGCCTATGGATAGCTAGTTCTTTGTGCCCTAGTGTTCACTGGTTCTTTTTGGCCTAGGGTTAGCATCTTCTTTGTAATCTAGAGTTAGCTGGTTCATTGTAGCATAGGTTAGCTGGTTCTTTGTTACCTAGATTTAGCTGGTCCTTTGTAGCCTAGTGTTAGAGGGATCTTCCTGGTACAGTGTTAGCTAGTTCTTGGTGGCCTAGTGTTAGCTGGTTCTTTGTCACCTTCGGGTAGCTGGTTCTTTCTAGCCTATAGTTAGCTGGTCCTTTGTAGACTACTGTTAGCTCCTTCTTTGTAGCATAGGTTAGCTGGTTCTTTGTGGCCTAGTGTTAGCTGGTTCTTCATGGTCTAGTGTTAGCTGCTTCTTCCTAGGCTAGTGTTAGCTGCTTCTTTGTAGCCTAGGTTTAGCTGGTTCTTTGTGTCCTAGGGTAAGCTAGTGCTTTGTGGCCTAGTGTTACCTGGTTTTTGTGGCCTAGGGTTAGCTGGTTCTTTGTGACCTAGAATTAGCTTGTTCTTCATAGCCTAGTGTTTCCTGATTCTTTGTAGCCTAGTGTTAGCTGATTCTTCATGGTTAGTGTTAGCTGTTTCTTCCTAGGCTAGTGTTAGCTGCTTCTTTGTAGCCTAGGTTTAGCTGATTCTTCCTGGCTTATTGTTAGATGGTTATTCCTGGCTTAGGGTTACCTAGTTTTCTGTGGCCTAGTGTTAGCTAGTTCTTTGTGGCCTAGGGTTAGCTGGTTCTTTGTGTCCTAGGATTAGCAGGTTCTTCCTGGCCTAGTGTTAGCTTGTTCTTTGTGGCCTAGTGTTTGCAGGTTCTTTGTAGCATAGGTTAGCTGGTTCTTTCTGGCCTAGAGTTACCTGGTTCTTTGTAGCCTAGTGTTAGCTGTTTCTTCATACCTGAGGTGAGCTGGTTTTTGTAGCCTAGTGTCAGCTGGTACTTTGTAGCCTAGTGTTAGCTGGTTCTATGTAGCCTAGTGTTAGCTGGTTGTTCCTAGTGTTAGCTGGTTCTTCTGGGCCTAGTGTTGGCTAGTTCTTTGTGGCCTAGGTTTGGCTGGTTCTTTGTGGCCTAGGATTAGCTGGTTCTTTTGGGACTAGGGTTCGCTGGTTCTCCTTAGCCTACTTTACCTGATTCTTTGTAGACTAGTATTGGCTGGTTCTTCCTGGCCTAGCATTTGCTGTTTCTTCCAAGCCTAGTGTTAGCTGGTTCTTCCTAGCCTCAGGTTAGCTAGTTCTTTTTGGCCTAGTGTTAAATGGTTCTTTGTGACCTAGGGTTAGCTGGTACTTCCTGGCCTAGTGTTAGCTAGTTCTTGGTGGCCTAGGGTTAGCTTGTTCTTTTTGGTCTATCTTTAGCAAGTTCTTTGTAGCCTAGTGTTAGCTGGTTTTTCCTGGCCTAAGGTTAGCTAGTTCTTTTTGACATAGAGTTAGCTGGTTCTTTGTGCCCTACTGTTAGCAGGATCTTCTTGGCCTAGTTTTGGCTAGTTATTTGTGGCCTAGGGTTAGCTGGTTCTTTGTGCATAGCATTAGCTGATTCTTGTAGCCTAGATTTGCTGGTTCTCCCTGGCCTAGCATTAGCGGGCTCTTCCTAGCCTAGTGTTAGCTGGTTTTTCCTGGCCTAGGGTTAGTTAGTTCTTTGTGGCCTAGGATTATCTGTTTCTTTGTGGCTTAGGGTTAGGTGGTTCTTTGTAAAGTAGAGTTAGCTGCTTCCTTGTAGCCAAGTATTAGCTGGTTCTTTGTAGCCTAGTGTTAGGTGGTTCTTCTGGACTATTGTTAGCTAGTTCTTTGTGGCCTAATGTTAACTGCTTCTTTATAGCATAGGTTAGCTGGTTCTTTATGGCCTAAGTTAGCTGGTTCTTTGTAGCCTAGTTTTAGCTGGTTCTTTGAAGCAGGGGTTAGCTGGTTCTTTGTGGCTTGGTGTCAGCTTATTCTTAGGAGCCTCGAGTTAGCTGGTTCTTCGTAACCTACTGTTAGCTTGTTGTTCCTGGCCAAGTGTTAGCTGGTTCTTCCTGGCCTAGGGTTTCCTAGTTCTGTGTGGCCTAGGGTTAGCTGGTTCTTTGTGGACTAGAGTTAGCTGCTTCTTTGTAGCCTAGTGTTATCTATTTCTTCCTTGCCTAGCATTTGGTGGTTCTTCCTGGCCTAGGGTTAGCTCGTTCTTTATAGCCTAGTGTTCGCTGGTTCTTTGTGGCCTACTGTTAGCTATCTCTTTGTAGCAGAGGTTAGATGGTTCTTTGTGGCCTAGTGTCACCTGATCCTTTGTAGGCTAGGGTTAACTGGTTCTTTGTGGCCTAGAGTTAGCTGGTTCTTTGTGGCCTAGGATTAGCTGTTTCCTTTGGCCTAGGTTTAGCTGGTTCTTGGTAGCCTACTGTTAGCTGATTCTTTGTAGCCTAGTGTTAACTGGTTTTTGTGCCTAGGGTTAGCTAGTTCTTTGTAACCTAGATTTAGCTGGTTCTTTGTAGCCTAGTGTTAGCTGGTTCTTTGTTGCTTAGGGTTAGCTGGTTCTTTGTGGCCTAGTATTAGCTAGTTCTTTTTGGCCTAGGGTTAGCTGGTTCGTCCTAGCCTACGGTTAGCTGATTCTTTTTAGCCTAGTATTAGCTGGTTCTTCCTGGCCTAGCATTAGCTGGTTCTTTGTAGCAGAGGTTAGCTTGTTCTTGTGGCCTAGTGTCAGCTGATTCTTTGTAGCCTAGAGTTAGTTGGATTTTTGTAGCCTAGTGTTAGCTGGTTCTTCCTGGCCTAGTGTTAGCTGGTTCTTCATAGCCTAGTGTTGGCTTGTTCTTTGTGGCCTAGGGTTAGCTGGTTTTTTGTGTCCTAGGGTAAGCTAGTGCTTTGTGGCCTAATGTTAGCTGGTTTTTGTGGCCTAGGGTTAGCTGGTTCTTTGTGACCTAGAATTAGCTTGTTTTCATAGCTTAGTGTTTCCTGATTCTTTGTAGCCTAGTGTTAGCTGATTCTTCATGGTCTAGTGTTACCTGTTTCTTCCTAGGCTAGTGTTAGCTGCTTCTTTGTAGCCTAGGTTTAGCTGGTTCTTCCTGGCTCATTGTTAGATGGTTATTCCTGGCTTAGGGTTACCTAGTTTTCTGTGGCCTAGTGTTAGCTAGTTCTTTGTGGCCTAGGGTTAGCTGGTTCTTTGTGTCCTAGGATTAGCAGGTTCTTCCTGGCCTAGTGTTAGCTTGTTCTTTGTGGCCTAGTGTTTGCAGGTTCTTTGTAGCATAGGTTAGCTTGTTTTTTCAGCCCTAGAGTTACCTGGTTCTTTGTAGCCTAGTGTTAGCTGTTTCTTCATACCTGAGGTTAGCTGGTTCTTTGTAGCCTAGTGTCAGCTGGTTGTTCCTAGTGTTAGCTGGTTCTTCTGGGCCTAGTGTGGCTAGTTCTTTGTGGCCTAGGTTTGGCTGGTTCTTTGTGGCCTAGGATTAGCTGGTTCTTTTGGGCCTAGGGTGAGGAGGTTCTCTTGACTTACTTTAGCTGATTCTTTGTAGACTAGTATTGGCTGGTTCTTCCTGGCCTAGCATTTGCTGTTTCTTCCAAGCCTAGTGTTAGCTGGTTCTTCCTAGCCTCTGGTTAGCTAGTTATTTTTGGCCTAGTGTTAAATGGTTCTTTGTGGCCTAGGGTTAGCTGGTAATTCCTGGCCTAGTGTTAGCTAGTTCTTGGTGGCCTATGGTTAGCTTGTTCTTTTTAGTCTAGCTTTAGAAAGTTCTTTGTAGCCTAGTGTTAGCTGGTTTTTCCTGGCCTAAGGTTAGCTAGTTCTTTTTGACATAGAGTTAGCTGGTTCTTTGTGCCCTACTGTTAGCAGGATCTTCTTGGCCTAGTTTTGGCTAGTTATTTGTGGCCTAGGGTTAGCTGGTTCTTTGTGCATAGCATGAGCTAGTTTTTTTGGCCTAGGTTTCGCTGGTTCTTCATGAATTACTATTAGCTGATTCTTGTAGCCTAATGTTAGCTGGTTCTCCCTGGCCTAGGGTTAGTTAGTTCTTTGTGGCCTAGGGTTATCTGTTTCTTTGTGGCTTAGGGTTAGGTGGTTCTTTGTAACCTAGAGTTAGCTGCTTCCTTGTAGCCAAGTATTAGCTGGTTCTTAGTAGCCTGGTATTAGGTGGTTCTTCCTGGACTAGTGTTAGCTAGTTCTTTGTGGCCTAATGTTAACTGCTTTTTTATAGCATAGGTTAGCTGGTTCTTTATGGCCTAAGTTACCTTGTTCTTCGTAACCTACTGTTAGATTGTTGTTCCTGGCCAAGTATTAGCTGGTTCTTCCTGGCCTAGTGTTTCCTAGTTCTGTGTGGCCTAGGGTTAGCTGGTTCTTTGTGGACTAGAGTTAGCTGCTTCTTTGTAGCCTAGTGTTATCTATTTCTTCCTTGCCTAGCATTTGGTGGTTCTTCCTGGCCTAGGGTTAGCTCGTTCTTTGTAGCCTAGTGTTCACTGGTTCTTTGTGGCCTACTATTAGCTAGCTCTGTGTAGCAGATGTTAGATGGTTCTTTGTGGCCTAGTGTCACCTGATCCTTTGTAGGCTAGGGTTAACTGGTTCTTTGTGGCCTAGAGTTAGCTGGTTCTTTGTGGCCTAGGATTAGCTGTTTCCTTTGGCCTAGGTTTAGCTGGTTCTTGGTAGCCTACTGTTAGCTGATTCTTTGTAGCCTAGTGTTAGCTGGTTCTACCTGGCCAAGTGTTAGCTAGTTTTTGGTGGCCTAATGTTAGCTGGTTCTTTTTAATCAAGTGTTATGTGGTCTTCCTGACCTAGTGTTAGCTAGTTCTTGGTGACCTAGTGTTGGCTGGTTCTTTGTAGCAGAGGTTAGCTAGTGCCTTGTGGCCTAATGTAGCTGGTTCTTCATGGCCTATGGATAGCTAGTTCTTTGTGCCCTAGTGTTCACTGGTTCTTTTTGGCCTAGGGTTAGCATCTTCTTTGTAATCTAGAGTTAGCTGGTTCATTGTAGCATAGGTTAGCTCGTTCTTTGTTACCTAGATGTAGCTGGTCCTTTGTAGCCTAGTGTTAGCAGGATCTTCCTGGTACAGTGTTAGCTAGTTCTTGGTGGCCTAGTGTTAGCTGGTTCTTTGTCACCTTCGATTAGCTGGTTCTTTGTAGCCTATAGCTAGCTGGTCCTTTGTAGACTAGTGTTAGCTCCTTCTTTGTAGCATAGGTTAGCTAGTTCTTTGTGGCCTAGGGTTAGCTAGTTCTTTGTAACCAAGATTTAGCTGGTTCTTTGTATCCTAGTGTTAGCTGGTACTTCCTGGCCTAGTGTTAGGTAGTCCTTGGTGGCTTAGTGTTGGCTGGATTTTTGTACCCTAGTTTTAGCTGTTTCTTTGTATCACAGGTTAACTGATTCTTTGTAGCCTAGTGTTAACTGGTTTTTGTGGCCAAGGGTTAGCTAGTTCTTTGTAACCTAGATTTAGCTGGTTCTTTGTAGCCTAGTGTTAGCTGGTTCTTTGTTGCCTAGGGTTAGCTGGTTCTTTGTGGCCTAGTATTAGCTAGTTCTTTTTGGCCTAGGGTTAACTGGTTCGTCCTTGCCTACTGTTAGCTGATTCTTTTTAGCCTAGTATTTGCTGGTTCTTCCTGGCCTAGCATTAGCTGGTTCTTTGTAGCAGAGGTTAGTTGTTCTTGTGGCCAATTGTCAGCTGATTCTTTGTAGCCTAGAGTTAGTTGGTTTTTTGTAGCCTAGTGTTAGCTGGTTCTTCCTGGCCTAGTGTTAGCTGGTTCTTCTTAGCCTAGTGTTGGCTAGTTCTTTGTGGCCTAGTGTTCGCTGGTTCTTTGTGTCCTAGGGTAAGCTAGTGCTTTGTGGCCTAGTGTTAGCTGGTTTTTGTGGCCTAGTGTCAACTGATTCTTAGGAGCCTCGAGTTAGCTGGTTCTTAGTAACCTACTGTTAGCTTGTTGTTCCTGGCCAAGTGTTAGCTGGTTCTTCCTGGCCTAGGGTTTCCTAGTTCTGTGTGGCCTAGGGTTAGCTGGTTCTTTGTGGACTAGAGTTAGCTGCTTCTTTGTAGCCTAGTGTTATCTATTTCTTCCTTGCCTAGCATTTGGTGGTTCTTCCTGGCCTAGGGTTAGCTCGTTCTTTGTAGCCTAGTGTTCGCTGGTTCTTTGTGGCCTACTGTTAGCTAGCTCTTTGTAGCAGAGGTTAGATGGTTCTTTGTGGCCTAGTGTCACCTGATCCTTTGTAGGCTAGGGTTAACTGGTTTTCTGTGGCTTAGACTTAGCTGGTTCTTTGTGGCCTAGGATTAGCTGTTTCCTTTGGCCTAGGTTTAGCTGGTTCTTGGTAGCCTACTGTTAGCTGATTCTTTGTAGCCTAGTGTTAGCTGGTTCTTCCTGGCCTAGCATTAGCTGGTTCTTCCTAGCCTAGTGTTAGCGGGTTCCTCCTGGACTTGGGTTAGCTACTTCTTTGTGGCCTAGTGTTACCTGGTTTATTGTGGCGTAGGGTTAGCTGGTTCTTTGTAACCTAGAGTTACCTGGCTCTTTGTAGCCTAGCGTTAGCTGGTTCTTCCTGGCCAAGTGTTAGCTAGTTTTTGGTGGCCTAGTGTTAGCTGGTTCTTTTTAATCAAGTGTTACGTGGGCTTCGTGACCTAGTGTTAGCTAGTTCTTGGTGACCTAGTGTTGGCTGGTTCTTTGTAGCAGAGGTTAGCTAGTTCTTTGTGGCCTAATGTAGCTGGTTCTTCATGGCCTATGGATAGCTAGTTCTTTGTGCCCTAGTGTTCACTGGTTCTTTTTGGCCTAGGGTTAGCATCTTCTTTGTAATCTAGAGTTAGCAGGTTCATTGTAGCATAGGTTAGCTGGTTCTTTGTTACCTAGATTTAGCTGGTCCTTTGTAGCCTACTGTTAGCGGGATCTTCCTGGTACAGTGTAAGCTAGTTCTTGGTGGCCTAGTGTTAGCTGGTTCTTTGTCACCTTCGGTTAGCTGGTTCTTTGTAGCCTATAGTTAGCTGGTCCTTTGTAGACTACTGTTAGCTCCTTCTTTGTAGCATAGGTTAGCATGTTCTTTTTGGCCTAGTGTTAGCTGGTTCTTCCTAGGCTAGTGTTAGCTGCTTCTTGTAGCCTAGGTTTAGCTGGTTCTTCCTGGCTTATTGTTAGATGGTTATTCCTGGCTTAGGGTTACCTAGTTTTCTGTGGCCTAGTGTTAGCTGGTTCTTTGTGGCCTAGGGTTAACTGGTTCTTTATGTCCTAGGATTAGCAGGTTCTTCCTGGCCTAGTGTTAGCTTGTTCTTTGTGGCCTAGTGTTTGCAGGTTCTTTGTAGCATAGGTTAGCTGGTTCTTTCTGGCCTAGATTTACCTGCTTCTTTGTAGCCTAGTGTTAGCTGTTTCTTCATACCTGAGGTTAGCTGGTTCTTTGTAGCCTAGTGTCAGCTGGTACTTTGTAGCCTAGAGTTAGCTGGTTTTTGTAGCCTAGTGTTAGCTGGTTGTTCCTAGTGTTAGCTGGTTCTTCTGGGCCTAGTGTTGGCTAGTTCTTTGTGGCCTAGGTTTGGCTGGTTCTTTGTGGCCTAGGATTAGCTGGTTCTTTTGGGCCTAGGGTTCGCTGGTTCTCCTTAGCCTACTTTAGCTGATTCTTTGTAGACTAGTATTGGCTGGTTCTTCCTGGCCTAGCATTTGCTGTTTCTTCCAAGCCTAGTGTTAGCTGGTTCTTCCTAGCCTCAGGTTAGCTAGTTCTTTTTGGCCTAGTGTTAAATGGTTCTTTGTGGCCTAGAGTTAGCTGGTACTTCCTGGCCTAGTGTTAGCTAGTTCTTGGTGGCCTAGGGTTAGCTTGTTCTTTTTGGTCTATCTTTAGCAAGTTCTTTGTAGCCTAGTGTTAGCTGGTTTTTCCTGGCCTAAGGTTAGCTAGTTCTTTTTGACATAGAGTTAGCTGGTTCTTTGTGCCCTCCTGTTAGCAGGATCTTCTTGGCCTAGTTTTGGCTAGTTATTTGTGGCCTAGGGTTAGCTGGTTCTTTGTGCATAGCATTAGCTGGTTTTTTTGGCCTAGGTTTCGCTGATTCTTCATGAATTACTATTAGCTGATTCTTGTAGCTTAGTGTTAGCTGGTTCTTCCTGGCCTAGGGTTAGTTAGTTCTTTGTGGCCTAGGGTTATCTGTTTCTTTGTGGCTTAGGGTTAGGTGGTTCTTTGTAACCTAGAGTTAGCTGCTTACTTGTAGCCAAGTATTAGCTGGTTCTTTGTAGCCTGGTGTTAGGTGGTTCTTCCTGGACTAGTGTTAGCTAGTTCTTTGTGCCCTAATGTTAACTGCTTGTTTATAGCATAGGTTAGCTGGTTCTTTATGTCCTAAGTTAGCTGGTTCTTGTAGCCTAGTTTTAGCTGGTTGTTCCTAGTGTTAGCTGGTTCTTCTGGGCCTAGTGTTGCCTAGTTCTTTGTGGCCTAGGTTTGGCTGGTTATTGTGGTCTAGGATTAGCTGGTTCTTTTGGGACTAGGGTGAGGTGGTTCTCCTTGGCCTACTTTAGCTGATTCTTTGTAGAATAGTATTGGCTGGTTCTTCCTGGCATAGCATTTGCTGTTTCTTCCAAGCCTATTGTTAGCTGGTTCTTGTAGCCTCAGGTTAGCTAGTTCTTTTTGGCCTAGTGTTAAATGGTTCTTTGTGGCCTAGGGTTAGCTGGTACTTCCTGGCCTAGTGTTAGCTAGTTCTTGGTGGCCTAGGGTTAGCTTGTTCTTTTTGGTCTAGCTTTAGCAAGTTCTTTGTAGCCTAGTGTTAGCTGGTTTTTCCTGGCCTAAGGTTAGCTAGTTCTTTTTGACATATAGTTAATTGGTTCTTTGTGCCCTCTTGTTAGCAGGATCTTCTTGGCCTAGTTTTGGCTAGTTATTTGTGGCCTAGGGCTAGCTGGTTCTTTGTGCATAGCATTAGCTGGTTTTTTTGGCCTAGGTTTTGCTGGTTCTTCATGAATTACTATTAGCTGATTCTTGTAGCCTAGTGTTAGCTGGTTCTTCCTGGACTAGCATTAGTGGGCTCTTCCTAGACTAGTGTTAGCTGGTTTTTCCTGGCCTAGGGTTAGTTAGTTCTTTGTGGCCTAGGGTTATCTGTTTCTTTGTGGCTTAGAGTTAGGTGTTTCTCTGTAACCTAGAGTTAGCTGCTTCCTTGTAGCCAAGTATTAGCTGGTTCTTTGTAGCCTAGTGTTAGGTGGTTCTTTTTGGACTAGTGTTAGCTAGTTCTTTGTGGCCTAATGTTAACTGCTTCTTTATAGCATAGGTTAGCTGGTTCTTTATGGCCTAAGTTAGCTGGTTCTTTGTAGCCTAGTTTTAGCTGGTTTTGAAGCAGGGGTTAGCTGGTTCTTTGTGGCCTAGTGTCAGCTGATTTTTAGGAGCCTCGAGTTAGCTGGTTCTTAGTAACCTACTGTTAGCTTGTTGTTCCTGGCCAAGTGTTAGCTGGTTCTTCCTGGCCTAGGGTTTCCTAGTTCTGTGTGGCCTAGGGTTAGCTGGTTCTTTGTGGACTAGAGTTAGCTGCTTCTTTGTAGCCTAGTGTTATCTATTTCTTCCTTGCCTAGCATTTGGTGGTTCTTCCTGGCCTAGGGTTAGCTCGTTCTTTGTAGCCTAGTGTTCGCTGGTTCTTTGTGGCCTACTGTTAGCTAGCTCTTTGTAGCAGAGGTTAGATGGTTCTTTGTGGCCTAGTGTCACCTGATCCTTTGTAGGCTAGGGTTAACTGGTTCTTTGTGGCCTAGAGTTAGCTGGTTCTTTGTGGCCTAGGATTAGCTGTTTCCTTTGGCCTAGGTTTAGCTGGTTTTTGGTAGCCTATTGTTAGCTGATTCTTTGTAGCCTAGTGTTAGCTGGTTCTTCCAGGCCTAGCTTTAGCTGGTTCTTCCTAGCCTAGTGTTAGCAGGTTCCTCCTGGACTTGGGTTAGCTACTTCTTTGTGGCCTAGTGTTACCTGGTTTATTGTGGCGTAGGGTTAGCTGGTTCTTTGTAACCTAGAGTTACCTGGCTCTTTGTAGCCTAGTGTTAGCTGGTTCTTCCTGGCCAAGTGTTAGCTAGTTTTTGGTGGCCTAGTGTTAGCTGGTTCTTTTTAATCAAGTGTTACGTGGGCTTCGTGACCTAGTGTTAGCTAGTTCTTGGTGACCTAGTGTTGGCTGGTTCTTTGTAGCAGAGGTTAGCTAGTTCTTTGTGGCCTAATGTAGCTGGTTCTTCATGGCCTATGGATAGCTAGTTCTTTGTGTCCTAGTGTTCACTGGTTCTTTTTGGCCTAGGGTTAGCATCTTCTTTGTAATCTACAGTTAGCTGGTTCATTGTAGCATAGGTTAGCTGGTTCTTTGTTACCTAGATTTAGCTGGTCCTTTGTAGCCTAGTGTTAGCGGGATCTTCCTGGTACAGTGTAAGCTAGTTCTTGATGGCCTAGTGTTAGCTGGTTCTTTGTCACCTTCGGTTAGCTGGTTCTTTCTAGCCTATAGTTAGCTGGTCCTTTGTAGACTAGTGTTAGCTCCTTCTTTGTAGCATAGGTTAGCTGGTTCTTTGTGGCCTAGTGTTAGCTGGTTCTTCATGGTCTAGTGTTAGCTGCTTCTTCCTAGGCTAGTGTTAGCTGCTTCTTTGTAGCCTATGTTTAGCTGGTTTTTCCTGGCTTATTGTTAGATGGTTATTCCTGGCTTAGGGTTACCTAGTTTTCTGTGGCCTAGTGTTAGGTGGTTCTTTGTGGCCTAGGGTTAGCTGGTTCTTTGTGTCCTAGGGTAAGCTAGTGCTTTGTGGCCTAGTGTTAGCTGGTTTTTGTGGCCTAGGGTTTGCTGATTCTTTGTGACCTAGAATTAGCTTGTTCTTCATAGCCTAGTGTTTCCTGATTCTTTGTAGCCTACTGTTAGCTGGTTCTTCATGGTCTAGTGTTAGCTGTTTCTTCCTAGGCTAGTGTTAGCTGCTTCTTTGTAGCCTAGGTTTAGCTGGATCTTCCTGGCTTATTGTTGGATGGTTATTCCTGGCTTAGGGTTACCTAGTTTTCTGTGGCCTAGTGTTAGCTAGTTCTTTGTGGCCTAGGGCTCTGGTTCTTTGGGTCCTAGGATTAGCAGGTTCTTCCTGGCCTAGTGTTAGATTTGTTCTTTGTGGCCTAGTGTTTGCAGGTTCTTTGTAGCATAGGTTAGCTGGTTCTTTCTGGCCTAGAGTTACCTGGTTCTTTGTAGCCTAGTGTTAGCTGTTTCTTCATACCTGAGGTTAGCTGGTTCTTTGTAGCCTAGTGTCAGCTGGTACTTTGTAGCATAGAGTTAGCTGGTTCTTTGTAGCCTAGTGTTAGCTGGTTGTTCCTAGTGTTAGCTGGTTCTTCTGGGCCTAGTGTTGGCTAGTTCTTTGTGGCCTAGGTTTGGCTGGTTCTTTGTGGCCTAGGATTAGCTGGTTCTTTTGGGCCTAGGATTAGCTGGTTCTCCTTGGCCTACTTTAGCTGATTCTTTGTAGACTAGTATTGGCTGGTTCTTCCTGGCCTAGCATTTGCTGTTTCTTCCAAGCCTAGTGTTAGCTGGTTCTTCCTAGCCTCAGGTTAGCTAGTTCTTTTTGGCCTAGTGTTAAATGGTTCTTTGTGGCCTAGGCTTAGCTGGTACTTCCTGGCCTAGTGTTAGCTAGTTCTTGGTGGCCTAGGGTTAGCTTGTTCTTTTTGGTCTAGCTTTAGCAAGTTCTTTGTAGCCTAGTGTTAGCTGGTTTTTCCTGGCCTAAGGTTAGCTAGTTCTTTTTGACATAGAGTTAGCTGGTTCTTTGTGCCCTCCTGTTAGCAGGATCTTCTTGGCCTAGTTTTGGCTAGTTATTTGTGGCCTAGGGTTAGCTGGTTCTTTGTGCATAGCATTAGCTGGTTTTTTTGGCCTAGGTTTCGCTGGTTCTTCATGAATTACTATTAGCTGATTCTTGTAGCTTAGTGTTAGCTGGTTCTTCCTGGCCTAAGGTTAATTAGTTCTTTGTGGCATAGGGTTATCTGTTTCTTTGTGGCTTAGGGTTAGGTGGTTCTTTGTAACCTGGAGTTAGCTGCTTCCTTGTAGCCAAGTATTAGCTGGTTCTTTGTAGCCTAGTGTTAGGTGGTTCTACCTGGACTAGTGTTAGCTAGTTCTTTGTGGCCTAATGTTAACTGCTTCTTATAGCATAGGTTAGCTGGTTCTTTGTGGCCTAAGTTAGCTGGTTATTTATACCCTCGTTTTAGCTGGTTCTTTGAAGCAGAGATTAGCTGGTTCTTTGTGGCCTAGTGTCAGCTGATTCTTAGGAGCCTCGAGTTAGCTGGTTCTTCGTAACCTACTGTTAGCTTGTTGTTCCTGGCCAAGTGTTAGCTGGTTCTTCCTGGCCTAGGGTTTCCTAGTTCTGTGTGGCCTAGGGTTAGCTGGTTCTTTGTGACCTAGAATTAGCTTGTTCTTCATAGCCTAGTGTTTCCTGATTCTTTGTAGCCTAGTGTTAGCTGGTTCTTCATGGTCTAGAGTTAGCTGTTTCTTCCTAGGCTAGTGTTAGCTGCTTCTTTGTAGCTTAGGTTTAGCTGGTTCTTCCTGGCTTATTGTTAGATGGTTATTCCTGGCTTAGGGTTACCTAGTTATCTGTGGCCTAGTGTTAGCTCCTTCTTTGTGGCCTAGGGTTAGCTGGTTCTTTGTGTCCTAGGATTAGCAGGTTCTTCCTGGCCTAGTGTTAGCTTGTTCTTTGTGGCCTAGTGTTTGCAGGTTCTTTGTAGCATAGGTTAGCTGGTTCTTTCTGGCCTAGAGTTACCTGGTTCTTTGTAGCCTAGTGTTAGCTGTTTCTTCATACCTGAGGTGAGCTGGTTCTTTGTAGCCTAGTGTCAGCTGGTACTTTGTAGCCTAGAGTTAGCTGGTTCTTTGTAGCCTAGTGTTAGCTGGTTGTTCCTAGTGTTAGCTGGTTCTTCTGGGCCTAGTGTGGCTAGTTCTTTGTGGCCTAGGTTTGGCTGGTTCTTTGTGGCCTAGGATTAGCTGGTTCTTTTGGGCCTAGGGTGAGGAGGTTCTCTTGGCTTACTTTAGCTGATTCTTTGTAGACTATATTGGCTTGTTCTTCCTGGCCTAGCATTTGCTGTTTCTTCCAAGCCTAGTGTTAGCTGGTTCTTCCTAGCCTCTGGTTAGCTAGTTATTTTTGGCCTAGTGTTAAATGGTTCTTTGTGGCCTAGGGTTAGCTGGTACTTCCTGGCCTAGTGTTAGCTAGTTCTTGGTGGCCTAGGGTTAGCTTGTTCTTTTTGGTCTAGCTTTAGCAAGTTCTTTGTAGCCTAGTGTTAGCTGGGTCTTCCTGGCCTAAGGTTAGCTAGTTCTTTTTGACATAGTTAGCTGGTTCTTTGTGCCCTAATGATAGCAGGATCTTCTTGGCCTAGTTTTGGCTAGTTATTTGTGGCCTAGGGTTAGCTGGTTCTTTGTGCATAGCATTAGCTGGTTTTTTTGGCCTAGGTTTCGCTGGTTCTTCCTGAATTACTATTATCTGATTCTTGTAGCCTAGTGTTAGCTGGTTCTTCCTGGCCTAGCATTAGCGGGCTCTTCCTAGCCTAGTGTTAGCTGGTTTTTCCTGGCCTAGGGTTAGTTATTTCTTTGTGGCCTAGGATTATCTGTTTCTTTGTGGCTTAGGGTTAGGTGGTTCTTTGTAACCTGGAGTTAGCTGCTTCCTTGTAGCCAAGTATTAGCTGGTTCTTTGTAGCCTAGTGTTAGGTGGTTCTTCCTGGACTAGTGTTAGCTAGTTCTTTGAGGCCTAATGTTAACTGCTTCTTTATAGCATAGGTTAGCTGGTTCTTTATGGCCTAAGTTAGCTGGTTCTTTATAGCCTAGTTTTAGCTGGTTCTTTGAAGCAGAGTTTGGCTGGTTCTTTCTGGCCTAGTGTCAGCTGATTCTTAGGAGCCTCGAGTTAGCTGGTTCTTCGTAACCTACTGTTAGCTTGTTGTTCCTGGCTAAGTGTTAGCTGGTTCTTCCTGGCCTAGGGTTTCCTAGTTCTGTGTGGCCTAGGGTTAGCTGGTTCTTTGTGACCTAGAATTAGCTTGTTCTTCATAGCCTAGTGTTTCCTGATTCTTTGTAGCCTACTGTTAGCTGGTTCTTCATGGTCTAGTGTTAGCTGTTTCTTCCTAGGCTAGTGTTAGCTGCTTCTTTGTAGCCTAGGTTTAGCTGGTTCTTCCTGGCTTATTGTTAGATGGTTATTCCTGGCTTAGGGTTACCTAGTTTTCTGTGGCCTAGTGTTAGCTAGTTCTTTGTGGCATAGGGTTAGCTGGTTCTTTGTGTCCTAGGATTAGCAGGTTCTTCCTGGCCTAGTGTTAGCTTGTTCTTTGTGGCCTAGTGTTTGCAGGTTCTTTGTAGCATAGGTTAGCTGGTTCTTTCTGGCCTAGAGTTACCTGCTTCTTTGTAGCCTAGTGTTAGCTGTTTCTTCATACCTGAGGTGAGCTGGTTCTTTGTAGCCTAGTGTCAGCTGGTACTTTGTAGCCTAGAGTTAGCTGGTTCTTTGTAGCCTAGTGTTAGCTGGTTGTTCCTAGTGTTAGCTGGTTCTTCTGGGCCTAGTGTTGGCTAGTTCTTTGTGGCCTAGGTTTGGCTGGTTCTTTGTGGCCTAGGATTAGCTGGTTCTTTAGGGCCTAGGGTTAGCTGGTTCTCCTTGGCCTACCTTAGCTATTCTTTGTAGACTAGTATTGGCTGGTTCTTCCTGGCCTAGCATTTGCTGTTTCTTCCAAGCCTAGTGTTAGCTGGTTCTTCCTAGCCTCAGGTTAGCTAGTTCTTTTTGGCCTAGTGTTAAATGGTTCTTTGTGGCCTAGAGTTAGCTGGTACTTCCTGGCCTAGTGTTAGCTAGTTCTTGGTGGCCTAGGGTTACCTTGTTCTTTTTGGTCTAGCTTTAGCAAGTTCTTTGTAGCCTAGTGTTAGCTGGGTTTTCCTGGCCTAAGGTTAGCTAGTTCTTTTTGACATAGAGTTAGCTGGTTCTTTGTGCCCTACTGTTAGCAGGATCTTCTTGGCCTAGTTTTGGCTTGTTATTTGTGGCCTAGGGTTAGCTGGTTCTTTGTGCATAGCATTAGCTGGTTTTTTTGGCCTAGGATTCGCTGGTTCTTCATGAATTACTATTAGCTGATTCTTGTAGCCTAGTGTTAGCTGGTTCTTCCTGGCCTAGCATTAGCGGGCTCTTCCTAGCCTAGTGTTAGCTGGTTTTTCCTGGCCTAGGGTTAGTTAGTTCTTTGTGGCCTAGGGTTTTCTGTTTCTTTGTGGCTTAGGGTTAGGTGGTTCTTTGTAACCTGGAGTTAGCTGCTTCCTTGTAGCCAAGTATTAGCTGGTTCTTTGTAGCCTAGTGTTAGGTGGTTCTTCCTGGACTAGTGTTAGCTAGTTCTTTGTGGCCTAATGTTAACTGCTTCTTTATAGCATAGGTTAGCTGGTTCTTCATGGCCTAAGTTAGGTGGTTCTTTATAGCCTAGTTTTAGCTGGTTCTTTGAAGCAGAGGTTAGCTGGTTCTTTGTGGCCTAGTGTCAGCTGATTCTTAGGAGCCTCAAGTTAGCTGGTTCCTCGTAACCTACGGTTAGCTTGTTGTTCCTGGCTAAGTGTTAGCTGGTACTTCCTGGACTAGGGTTTCCTAGTTCTGTGTGGCCTAGGGTTAGCTGGTTCTTTGTGACCTAGAATTAGCTAGTTCTTCATAGCCTAGTGTTTCCTGATTCTTTGTAGCCTACTGTTAGCTGGTTCTTCATGGTCTAGTGTTAGCTGTTTCTTCCTAGGCTAGTGTTAGCTGCTTCTTTGTAGCCTAGGTTTAGCTGGTTCTTCCTGGCTTATTGTTAGATGGTTATTCCTGGCTTAGGGTTACCTAGTTTTCTGTGGCCTAGTGTTAGCTCCTTCTTTGTGGCCTAAGGTTAGCTGGTTCTTTGTGTCCTAGGATTAGCAGGTTCTTCCTGGCCTAGTGTTAGATTTGTTCTTTGTGGCCTAGTGTTTGCAGGTTCTTTGTAGCATAGGTTAGCTGGTTCTTTCTGGCCTCGAGTTTCCTGGTTCTTTGTAGCCTAGTGTTAGCTGTTTCTTCATACCTGAGGTTAGCTGGTTCTTTGTAGCCTAGTGTCAGCTGGTACTTTGTAGCCTAGAGTTAGCTGGTTCTTTGAAGCCTAGTGTTAGCTGGTTGTTCCTAGTGTTAGCTGGTTCTTCTGGGCCTAGTGTTGGCTAGTTCTTTGTGGCCTAGGTTTGGCTGGTTCTTTGTGGCCTAGGATTAGCTGGTTCTTTTGGGCCTAGGGTGAGGTGGTTCTCCTTGGCCTACTTTAGCTGATTCTTTGTAGACTAGTATTGGCTGGTTCTTCCTGGCCTAGCATTTGCTGTTTCTTCCAAGCCTAGTGTTAGCTGGTTCTTCCTAGCCTCAGGTTAGCTAGTTCTTTTTGGCCTAGTGTTAAATGGTTCTTTGTGGCCTAGGGTTAGCTGGTACTTCCTGGCCTAGTGTTAGCTAGTTCTTGGTGGCCTAGGGTTAGCTTCTTCATTTTGGTGTAGCTTTAGCAAGTTCTTTGTAGCCTAGTGTTAGCTGGTTTTTCCTGGCCTAAGGTTAGCTAGTTCTTTTTGACATAGAGTTAGCTGGTTCTTTGTGCCCTCCTGTTAGCAGGATATTCTTGGCCTAGTTTTGGCTAGTTATTTGTGGCCTAGGGTTAGCTGGTTCTTTGTGCATAGCATTAGCTGGTTTTTTTGGCCTAGGTTTCGCTGGTTCTTCATGAATTACTATTAGCTGATTCTTGTAGCCTAGTGTTAGCTGGTTCTTCCTGGCCTAGGGTTAGTTAGTTCTTTGTGGCCTAGGGTTATCTGTTTGTGGCTTAGGGTTAGGTGGTTCTTTGTAACCTAGAGTTAGCTGCTTCCTTGTAGCCAAGTATTAGCTGGTTCTTTGTAGCCTAGTGTTAGCTGGTTCTTTGTGCATAGCATTAGCTGGTTTTTTTGGCCTAGGTTTCGCTGGTTCTTCATGAATTACTATTATCTGATTCTTGTAGCCTAGTGTTAGCTGGTTCTTCCTGGCCTAGCATTAGCGGGCTCTTCCTAGCCTAGTGTTAGCTGGTTTTTCCTGGCCTAGGGTTAGTTACTTCTTTGTGGCCTAGGGTTATCTGTTTCTTTGTGGCTTAGGGTTAGGTGGTTCTTTGTAACCTAGAGTTAGCTGCTTCCTTGTAGCCAAGTATTAGCTGGCTCTTTGTAGCCTAGTGTTAGGTGGTTCTTCCTGGACTAGTGTTAGCTAGTTCTTTGTGGCCTAATGTTAACTGCTTCTTTATAGCATAGGTTAGCTGGTTCTTTATGGCCTAAGTTAGCTGGTTCTTTGTAGCCTAGTTTTAGCTGGTTCTTTGAAGCAGGGGTTAGCTGGTTCTTTGTGGCCTAGTGTCAGCTGATTCTTAGGAGCCTCGAGTTAGCTGGTTCTTAGTAACCTACTGTTAGCTTGTTGTTCCTGGCCAAGTGTTAGCTGGTTCTTCCTGGCCTAGGGTTTCCTAGTTCTGTGTGGCCTAGGGTTAGCTGGTTCTTTGTGGACTAGAGTTAGCTGCTTCTTTGTAGCCTAGTGTTATCTATTTCTTCCTTGCCTAGCATTTGGTGGTTCTTCCTGGCCTAGGGTTAGCTCGTTCTTTGTAGCCTAGTGTTCGCTGGTTCTTTGTGGCCTACTGTTAGCTAGCTCTTTGTAGCAGAGGTTAGATGGTTCTTTGTGGCCTAGTGTCACCTGATCCTTTGTAGGCTAGGGTTAACTGGTTCTTTGTGGCCTAGAGTTAGCTGGTTCTTTGTGGCCTAGGATTAGCTGTTTCCTTTGGCCTAGGTTTAGCTGGTTCTTGGTAGCCTACTGTTAGCTGATTCTTTGTAGCCTAGTGTTAGCTGGTTCTTCCTGGCCTAGCATTAGCTGGTTCTTCCTAGTCTAGTGTTAGCGGGTTCCTCCTGGACTTGGGTTAGCTACTTCTTTGTGGCCTAGTGTTACCTGGTTTATTGTGGCGTAGGGTTAGCTGGTTCTTTGTAACCTAGAGTTACCTGGCTCTTTGTAGCCTAGTGTTAGCTGGTTCTTCCTGGCCAAGTGTTAGCTAGTTTTTGGTGGCCTAATGTTAGCTAGTTCTTTTTAATCAAGTGTTACGTGGTCTTCGTGACCTAGTTTTAGCTAGTTCTTGGTGACCTAGTGTTGGCTGGTTCTTTGTAGCAGAGTTTAGCTAGTTCTTTGTGGCCTAATGTAGCTGGTTCTTCATGGCCTATGGATAGCTAGTTCTTTGTGCCCTAGTGTTCACTGGTTCTTTTTGGCCTAGGGTTAGCATCTTCTTTGTAATCTAGAGTTAGCTGGTTCATTGTAGCATAGGATAGCTGGTCCTTTGTTACCTAGATGTAGCTGGTCCTTAGTAGCCTAGTGTTAGCAGGATCTTCCTGGTACAGTGTTAGCTAGTTCTTGGTGGCCTAGTGTTAGCTGGTTCTTTGTCACCTTCGGTTAGCTGGTTCTTTCTAGCCTATAGTTAGCTGGTCCTTTGTAGACTAGTGTTAGCTCCTTCTTTGTAGCATAGGTTAGCTGGTTCTTTGTGGCCTAGTGTTAGCTGGTTCTTCATGGTCTAGTGTTAGCTGCTTCTTCCTAGGCTAGTGTTAGCTGCTTCTTTGTAGCCTAGGTTTAGCTGGTTTTTCCTGGCTTATTGTTAGATGGTTATTCCTGGCTTAGGGTTACCTAGTTTTCTGTGGCCTAGTGTTAGCTGGTTCTTTGTGGCCTAGGGTTAGCTAGTTCATTGTAACCAAGATTTAGCTGGTTCTTTGTATCCTAGTGTTAGCTGGTACTTCCTGGCGTATTGTTGGCTAGTCCTTGGTGGCCTAGTGTTGGCTGGATTTTTGTACCCTCGTTTTAGCTGTTTCTTTGTATCACAGGTTAACTGATTCTTTGTAGCCTAGTTTTAACTGGTTTTTGGGCCTAGGGTTAGCTAGTTCTTTGTAACCTAGATTTAGCTGGTTCTTTGTAGCCTAGTGTTAGCTGGTTCTTTGTTGCCTAGGGTTAGCTGGTTCTTTGTGGCCTAGTATTAGCTAGTTCTTTTTGGCCTAGGGTTAGCTGGTTCGTCCTAGCCTACTGTTAGCTGATTCTTTTTAGCCTAGTATTAGCTGGTTCTTCCTGGCCTAGCATTAGCTGGTTCTTTGTAGCAGAGGTTAGCTTGTTCTTGTGGCCTAGTGTCAGCTGATTCTTTGTAGCCTAGAGTTAGCTGGAGTTTTGTAGCCTAGTGTTAGCTGGTTCTTCCTGGCCTAGTGTTAGCTGGTTCTTCTTAGCCTAGTGTTGGCTAGTTCTTTGTGGCCTAGGGTTAGCTGGTTCTTTGTGTCCTAGGGTAAGCTAGTGCTTTGTGGCCTAGTGTTAGCTGGTTTTTGTGGCCTAGGGTTAGCTGGTTCTTTGTGACCTAGAATTAGCTTGTTCTTCATAGCCTAGTGTTTCCTGATTCTTTGTAGCCTAGTGTTAGCTGATTCTTCATGGTCTAGTGTTAGCTGTTTCTTCCTAGGCTAGTGTTAGCTGCTTCTTTGTAGCCTAGGTTTAGCTGGTTCTTCCTGGCTTATTGTTAGATGGTTATTCCTGGCTTAGGGTTACCTAGTTTTCTGTGGCCTAGTGTTAGCTCGTTCTTTGTGGCCTAGGGTTAGCTGGTTCTTTGTGTCCTAGGATTAGCAGGTTCTTCCTGGCCTAGTGTTAGCTTGTTCTTTGTGGCCTAGTGTTTGCAGGTTCTTTGTAGCATAGGTTAGCTGGTTCTTTCTGGCCTAGAGTTACCTGGTTCTTTGTAGCCTAGTGTTAGCTCTTTCTTCATACCTGAGGTGAGCTGGTTCTTTGTAGCCTAGTGTCAGCTGGTACTTTGTAGCCTAGAGTTAGCTGGTTCTTTGTAGCCTAGTGTTAGCTGGTTGTTCCTAGAGTTAGCTGGTTCTTCTGGGCCAAGTGTTGGCTAGTTCTTTGTGGCCTAGGTTTGGCTGGTTCTTTGTGGCCTAGGATTAGCTGCTTCTTTTGGGCCTAGGGTTAGCTGGTTCTCCTTGGCCTACTTTAGCTGATTCTTTGTAGACTAGTATTGGCTGGTTCTTCCTGGCCTAGCATTTGCTGTTTCTTTCAAGCCTAGTGTTAGCTGGTTCTTGTAGCCTCAGGTTAGCTAGTTCTTTTTGGCCTAGTGTTAAATGGTTCTTGTGGCCTAGGGTTAGCTGGTACTTCTGGCCTAGTGTTAGCTAGTAATTGGTGGCCTAGGGTTAGCTTGTTTCTTTTGGTCTAGCTTTAACAAGTTCTTTGTAGCCTAGTGTTAGCTGGTTTTTCCTGGCCGAAGGTTAGCTAGTTCTTTTTGACATAGAGTTAGCTGGTTCCTTGTGCCCTACTGTTAGCAGGATCTTCTTGGCCTAGTTTTGGCTAGTTATTTGTGGCCTACGGCTAGCTGGTTCTTTGTGCATAGCATTAGCTGGTTTTTTTGGCCTAGGTTTCGCTGGTTCTTCATGAATTACTATTAGCTGATTCATGTAGCCTAGTGTTAGCTGGTTCTTCCTGGCCTAGCATTAGCGGGCTCTTCCTAGCCTAGTGTTAGCTGGTTTGTCCTGGCCTAGGGTTAGTTAGTTCTTTGTGGCCTAGGGTTATCTGTTTCTTTGTGGCTTAGGGTTAGGTGGTTCTTGTAACCTAGAGTTAGCTGCTTCCTTGTAGCCAAGTATTAGCTGGCTCTTTGTAGCCTAGTGTTATGTGGTCTTCCTGACCTAGTGTTAGCTAGTTCTTGGTGACCTAGTGTTGGCTGGTTCTTTGTAGCAGAGGTTAGCTAGTGCCTTGTGGCCTAATGTAGCTGGTTCTTCATGGCCTATGGATAGCTAGTTCTTTGTGCCCTAGTGTTCACTGGTTCTTTTTGGCCTAGGGTTAGCATCTTCTTTGTAATCTAGAGTTAGCTGGTTCATTGTAGCATAGGTTAGCTGGTTCTTTGTTACCTAGATGTAGCTGGTCCTTTGTAGCCTAGTGTTAGCAGGATCTTCCTGGTACAGTGTTAGCTAGTTCTTGGTGGCCTAGTGTTAGCTGGTTCTTTGTCACCTTCGATTAGCTGGTTCTTTCTAGCCTATAGTTAGCTGGTCCTTTGTAGACTAGTGTTAGCTCCTTCTTTGTAGCATAGATTAGCTGGTTGTTTGTGGCCTAGGGTTAGCTAGTTCATTGTAACCAAGATTTAGCTTGTTCTTTGTAACCTAGTGTTAGCTGGTACTTCCTGGCCTAGTGTTAGGTAGTCCTTGGTGTCTTAGTGTTGGCTGGATTTTTGTACCCTAGTTTTAGCTGTTTCTTTGTATCACAGGTTAACTGATTTTTTGTAGCCTAGTGTTAACTGGTTTTTGTGGCCTAGGGTTAGCTAGTTCTTTGTAACCTAGATTTAGCTGGTTCTTTGTAGCCTAGTGTTAGCTGGTTCTTTGTTGCCTAGGGTTAGCTGGTTCTTTGTGGCCTAGTATTAGCTAGTTCTTTTTGGCCTAGGGTTAACTGGTTCGTTCTTGCCTACTGTTAGCTGATTCTTTTTAGCCTAGTATTTGCTGGTTCTTCCTGGCCTAGCATTAGCTGGTTCTTTGTAGCAGAGGTTAGTTGTTCTTGTGGCCAATTGTCAGCTGATTCTTTGTAGCCTAGAGTTAGTTGGTTTTTTGTAGCCTAGTGGTAGCTGGTTCTTCCTGGCCTAGTGTTAGCTGGTTCTTCTTAGCCTAGTGTTGGCTAGTTCTTTGTGGCCTAGTGTTCGCTGGTTCTTTGTGTCCTAGGGTAAGCTAGTGCTTTGTGGCCTAGTGTTAGCTGGTTTTTGTGGCCTAGTGTCAACTGATTCTTAGGAGCCTCGAGTTAGCTGGTTCTTCGTAACCTACTGTTAGCTTGTTGTTCCTGGCCAAGTGTTAGCTGGTTCTTCCTGGCCTAGGGTTTCCTAGTTCTGTGTGGCCTAGGGTTAGCTGGTTCTTTGTGGACTAGAGTTAGCTGCTTCTTTGTAGCCTAGTGTTATCTATTTCTTCCTTGCCTAGCATTTGGTGGTTCTTCCTGGCCTAGGGTTAGCTCGTTCTTTGTAGCCTAGTGTTCGCTGGTTCTTTGTGGCCTACTGTTAGCTAGCTCTTTGTAGCAGAGGTTAGATGGTTCTTTGTGGCCTAGTGTCACCTGATCCTTTGTAGGCTAGGGTTAACTGGTTTTCTGTGGCTTAGACTTAGCTGGTTCTTTGTGGCCTAGGATTAGCTGTTTCCTTTGGCCTAGGTTTAGCTGGTTCTTGGTAGCCTACTGTTAGCTGATTCTTTGTAGCCTAGTGTTAGCTGGTTCTTCCTGGCCTAGCATTAGCTGGTTCCTCCTAGCCTAGTGTTAGCGGGTTCCTCCTGGACTTGGGTTAGCTACTACTTTGTGGCCAAGTGTTACCTGGTTTATTGTGGCGTAGGGTTAGCTGGTTCTTTGTAACCTAGAGTTACCTGGCTCTTTGTAGCCTAGTGTTAGCTGGTTCTTCCTAACCATGTGTTAGCTAGTTTTTGGTGGCCTAATGTTAGCTGGTTCTTTTTAATCAAGTCTTACGTGGTCTTCGTGACCTAGTGTTAGCTAGTTCTTGGTGACCTAGTGTTGGCTGGTTCTTTGTAGCAGAGGTTAGCTAGTTCTTTGTGGCCTAATGTATCTGGTTCTTCATGGCCTATGGATAGCTAGTTCTTTGTGCCCTAGTGTTCACTGGTTCTTTTTGGCCTAGGGTTAGCATCTTCTTTGTAATCTAGAGTTAGCTGGTTCATTGTAGCATAGGTAGCTGGTTCTTTGTTACCTAGATTTAGCTGGTCCTTTGTAGCCTAGTTTTAGAGGGATCTTCCTGGTACAGTGTTAGCTAGTTCTTGGTGGCCTAGTGTTAGCTGGTTCTTTGTCACCTTCGGGTAGCTGGTTCTTTCTAGCCTATAGTTAGCTGGTCCTTTGTAGACTACTGTTAGCTCCTTCTTTGTAGCATAGGTTAGCTGGTTCTTTGTGGCCTAGTGTTAGCTGGTTCTTCATGGTCTAGTGTTAGCTGCTTCTTCCTAGGCTAGTGTTAGCTGCTTCTTTGTAGCCTAGGTTTAGCTGGTTCTTTGTGTCCTAGGGTAAGCTAGTGCTTTGTGGCCTAGTGTTACCTGGTTTTTGTGGCCTAGGGTTAGCTGGTTCTTTGTGACCTAGAATTAGCTTGTTCTTCATAGCCTAGTGTTTCCTGATTCTTTGTAGCCTAGTGTTAGCTGATTCTTCATGGTTAGTGTTAGCTGTTTCTTCCTAGGCTAGTGTTAGCTGCTTCTTTGTAGCCTAGGTTTAGCTGATTCTTCCTGGCTTATTGTTAGATGGTTATTCCTGGCTTAGGGTTACCTAGTTTTCTGTGGCCTAGTGTTAGATAGTTCTTTGTGGCCTAGGGTTAGCTGGTTCTTTGTGTCCTAGGATTAGCAGGTTCTTCCTGGCCTAGTGTTAGCTTGTTCTTTGTGGCCTAGTGTTTGCAGGTTCTTTGTAGCATAGGTTAGCTGGTTCTTTCTGGCCTAGAGTTACCTGGTTCTTTGTAGCCTAGTGTTAGCTGTTTCTTCATACCTGAGGTTAGCTGGTTTTTGTAGCCTAGTGTCAGCTGGTACTTTGTAGCCTAGTGTTAGCTGGTTCTATGTAGCCTAGTGTTAGCTGGTTGTTCCTAGTGTTAGCTGGTTCTTCTGGGCCTAGTGTTGGCTAGTTCTTTGTGGCCTAGGTTTGGCTGGTTCTTTGTGGCCTAGGATTAGCTGGTTCTTTTGGGCCTAGGGTTCGCTGGTTCTCCTTAGCCTACTTTACCTGATTCTTTGTAGACTAGTATTGGCTGGTTCTTCCTGGCCTAGCATTTGCTGTTTCTTCCAAGCCTAGTGTTAGCTGGTTCTTCCTAGCCTCAGGTTAGCTAGTTCTTTTTGGCCTAGTGTTAAATGGTTCTTTGTGACCTAGGGTTAGCTGGTACTTCCTGGCCTAGTGTTAGCTAGTTCTTGGTGGCCTAGGGTTAGCTTGTTCTTTTTGGTCTAGCTTTAGCAAGTTCTTTGTAGCCTAGTGTTAGCTGGTTTTTCCTGGCCTAAGGTTAGCTAGTTCTTTTTGACATAGAGTTAGCTGGTTCTTTGTGCCCTACTGTTAGCAGGATCTTCTTGGCCTAGTTTTGGCTAGTTATTTGTGGCCTAGGGTTAGCTGGTTCTTTGTGCATAGTATTAGCTGATTCTTGTAGCCTAGATTTGCTGGTTCTCCCTGGCCTAGCATTAGCGGGCTCTTCCTAGCCTAGTGTTAGCTGGTTTTTCCTGGCCTAGGGTTAGTTACTTCTTTGTGGCCTAGGGTTATCTGTTTCTTTGTGGCTTAGGGTTAGGTGGTTCTTTGTAACCTAGAGTTAGCTGCTTCCTTGTAGCCAAGTATTAGCTGGCTCTTTGTAGCCTAGTGTTAGGTGGTTCTTCCTGGACTAGTGTTAGCTAGTTCTTTGTGGCCTAATGTTAACTGCTTCTTTATAGCATAGGTTAGCTGGTTCTTTATGGCCTAAGTTAGCTGGTTCTTTGTAGCCTAGTTTTAGCTGGTTCTTTGAAGCAGGGGTTAGCTGGTTCTTTGTGGCTTGGTGTCAGCTTATTCTTAGGAGCCTCGAGTTAGCTGGTTCTTCGTAACCTACTGTTAGCTTGTTGTTCCTGGCCAAGTGTTAGCTGGTTCTTCCTGGCCTAGGGTTTCCTAGTTCTGTGTGGCCTAGGAGTAGCTGGTTCTTTGTGGACTAGAGTTAGCTGCTTCTTTGTAGCCTAGTGTTATCTATTTCTTCCTTGCCTAGCATTTGGTGGTTCTTCCTGGCCTAGGGTTAGCTCGTTCTTTATAGCCTAGTGTTCACTGGTTCTTTGTGGCCTACTGTTAGCTAGCTCTTTGTAGCAGAGGTTAGATGGTTTTTTGTGGCCTAGTGTCACCTGATCCTTTGTAGGCTAGGGTTAACTGGTTCTTTGTGGCCTAGAGTTAGCTGGTTCTTTGTGGCCTAGGATTAGCTGTTTCCTTTGGCCTAGGTTTAGCTGGTTCTTGGTAGCCTACTGTTAGCTGATTCTTTGTAGCCTAGTGTTAGCTGGTTCTTCCAGGCCTAGCTTTAGCTGGTTCTTCCTAGCCTAGTGTTAGCAGGTTCCTCCTGGACTTGGGTTAGCTACTTCTTTGTGGCCTAGTGTTACCTGGTTTATTGTGGCGTAGGGTTAGCTGGTTCTTTGTAACCTAGAGTTACCTGGCTCTTCGTAGCCTAGTGTTAGCTGGTTCTTCCTGGGCAAGTGTTAGCTAGTTTTTGGTGGCCTAGTGTTAGCTGGTTCTTTTTAATCAAGTGTTACGTGGTCTTCCTGACCTAGTGTTAGCT
The DNA here is from genome assembly GCF_003668045.3 of Cricetulus griseus. Taxonomy (NCBI): domain Eukaryota; kingdom Metazoa; phylum Chordata; class Mammalia; order Rodentia; family Cricetidae; genus Cricetulus; species Cricetulus griseus. The sequence continues at coordinate 50,026 of NW_023276911.1, forward strand.
AGTTCTTGGTGACCTAGTGTTGGCTGGTTCTTTGTAGCAGAGGTTAGCTAGTTCTTTGTGGCCTAATGTAGCTGGTTCTTCATGGCCTATGGATAGCTAGTTCTTTGTGCCCTAGTGTTCACTGGTTCTTTTTGGCCTAGGGTTAGCATCTTCTTTGTAATCTAGAGTTAGCTGGTTCATTGTAGCATAGGTTAGCTGGTTCTTTGTTACCTAGATTTAGCTGGTCCTTTGTAGCCTAGTGTTAGCGGGATCTTCCTGGTACAGTGTTAGCAAGTTCTTGGTGGCCTAGTGTTAGCTGGTTCTTTGTCACCTTCGGTTAGCTGGTTCTTTCTAGCCTATAGTTAGCTGGTCCTTTGTAGACTAGTGTTAGCTCCTTCTTTGTAGCATAGGTTAGCTGGTTCTTTGTGGCCTAGTGTTAGCTGGTTCTTCATGGTCTAGTGTTAGCTGTTTCTTCCTAGGCTAGTGTTAGCTGCTTCTTTGTAGCCTAGGTTTAGCTGGTTTTTCCTGGCTTATTGTTAGATGGTTATTCCTGGCTTAGGGTTACCTAGTTTTCTGTGGCCTAGTGTTAGCTGGTTCTTTGTGCCCTTGGTTAGCTAGTTCTTTGTAACCAAGATTTAGCTGGTTCTTTGTATCCTAGTGTTAGCTGGGAATTCCTGGCCTAGTGTTAGCTAGTCCTTGGTGGCCTAGTGTTGGCTGGATTTTTGTACCCTAGTTTTAGCTGTTTCTTTGTATCACAGGTTAACTGATTCTTTGTAGCCTAGTGTTAACTGGTTTTTGTGCCTAGGGTTAGCTAGTTCTTTGTAACCTAGATTTAGCTGGTTCTTTGTAGCCTAGTGTTAGCTGGTTCTTTGTTGCTTAGGGTTAGCTGGTTCTTTGTGGCCTAGTATTAGCTAGTTCTTTTTGGCCTAGGGTTAGCTGGTTCGTCCTAGCCTACGGTTAGCTGATTCTTTTTAGCCTAGTATTAGCTGGTTCTTCCTGGCCTAGCATTAGCTGGTTCTTTGTAGCAGAGGTTAGCTTGTTCTTGTGGCCTAGTGTCAGCTGATTCTTTGTAGCCTAGAGTTAGTTGGATTTTTGTAGCCTAGTGTTAGCTGGTTCTTCCTGGCCTAGTGTTAGCTGGTTCTTCATAGCCTAGTGTTGGCTTGTTCTTTGTGGCCTAGGGTTAGCTGGTTTTTTGTGTCCTAGGGTAAGCTAGTGCTTTGTGGCCTAGTGTTAGCTGGTTTTTGTGGCCTAGGGTTAGCTGGTTCTTTGTGACCTAGAATTAGCTTGTTTTCATAGCTTAGTGTTTCCTGATTCTATGTAGCCTAGTGTTAGCTGATTCTTCATGGTCTAGTGTTACCTGTTTCTTCCTAGGCTAGTGTTAGCTGCTTCTTTGTAGCCTAGGTTTAGCTGGTTCTTCCTGGCTCATTGTTAGATGGTTATTCCTGGCTTAGGGTTACCTAGTTTTCTGTGGCCTAGTGTTAGCTAGTTCTTTGTGGCCTAGGGTTAGCTGGTTCTTTGTGTCCTAGGATTAGCAGGTTCTTCCTGGCCTAGTGTTAGCTTGTTCTTTGTGGCCTAGTGTTTGCAGGTTCTTTGTAGCATAGGTTAGCTTGTTTTTTCAGCCCTAGAGTTACCTGGTTCTTTGTAGCCTAGTGTTAGCTGTTTCTTCATACCTGAGGTTAGCTGGTTCTTTGTAGCCTAGTGTCAGCTGGTTGTTCCTAGTGTTAGCTGGTTCTTCTGGGCCTAGTGTGGCTAGTTCTTTGTGGCCTAGGTTTGGCTGGTTCTTTGTGGCCTAGGATTAGCTGGTTCTTTTGGGCCTAGGGTGAGGAGGTTCTCTTGGCTTACTTTAGCTGATTCTTTGTAGACTAGTATTGGCTGGTTCTTCCTGGCCTAGCATTTGCTGTTTCTTCCAAGCCTAGTGTTAGCTAGTTCTTGGTGGCCTAGGGTTAGCTTGTTCTTTTTAGTCTAGCTTTAGAAAGTTCTTTGTAGCCTAGTGTTAGCTGGTTTTTCCTGGCCTAAGGTTAGCTAGTTCTTTTTGACATAGAGTTAGCTGGTTCTTTGTGCCCTACTGTTAGCAGGATCTCCTTGGCCTAGTTTTGGCTAGTTATTTGTGGCCTAGGGTTAGCTGGTTCTTTGTGCATAGCATAAGCTAGTTTTTTTGGCCTAGGTTTCGCTGGTTCTTCATGAATTACTATTAGCTGATTCTTGTAGCCTAATGTTAGCTGGTTCTCCCTGGCCTAGGGTTAGTTAGTTCTTTGTGGCCTAGGGTTATCTGTTTCTTTGTGGCTTAGGGTTAGGTGGTTCTTTGTAACCTAGAGTTAGCTGCTTCCTTGTAGCCAAGTATTAGCTGGTTCTTAGTAGCCTGGTATTAGGTGGTTCTTCCTGGACTAGTGTTAGCTAGTTCTTTGTGGCCTAATGTTAACTGCTTTTTTATAGCATAGGTTAGCTGGTTCTTTATGGCCTAAGTTACCTTGTTCTTCGTAACCTACTGTTAGATTGTTGTTCCTGGCCAAGTGTTAGCTGGTTCTTCCTGGCCTAGTGTTTCCTAGTTCTGTGTGGCCTAGGGTTAGCTGGTTCTTTGTGGACTAGAGTTAGCTGCTTCTTTGTAGCCTAGTGTTATCTATTTCTTCCTTGCCTAGCATTTGGTGGTTCTTCCTGGCCTAGGGTTAGCTCGTTCTTTGTAGCCTAGTGTTCACTGGTTCTTTGTGGCCTACTATTAGCTAGCTCTGTGTAGCAGATGTTAGATGGTTCTTTGTGGCCTAGTGTCACCTGATCCTTTGTAGGCTAGGGTTAACTGGTTCTTTGTGGCCTAGAGTTAGCTGGTTCTTTGTGGCCTAGGATTAGCTGTTTCCTTTGGCCTAGGTTTAGCTGGTTCTTGGTAGCCTACTGTTAGCTGATTCTTTGTAGCCTAGTGTTAGCTGGTTCTACCTGGCCAAGTGTTAGCTAGTTTTTGGTGGCCTGATGTTAGCTGGTTCTTTTTAATCAAGTGTTATGTGGTCTTCCTGACCTAGTGTTAGCTAGTTCTTGGTGACCTAGTGTTGGCTGGTTCTTTGTAGCAGAGGTTAGCTAGTGCCTTGTGGCCTAATGTAGCTGGTTCTTCATGGCCTATGGATAGCTAGTTCTTTGTGCCCTAGTGTTCACTGGTTCTTTTTGGCCTAGGGTTAGCATCTTCTTTGTAATCTAGAGTTAGCTGGTTCATTGTAGCATAGGTTAGCTGGTTCTTTGTTACCTAGATGTAGCTGGTCCTTTGTAGCCTAGTGTTAGCAGGATCTTCCTGGTACAGTGTTAGCTAGTTCTTGGTGGCCTAGTGTTAGCTGGTTCTTTGTCACCTTCGATTAGCTGGTTCTTTCTAGCCTATAGTTAGCTGGTCCTTTGTAGACTAGTGTTAGCTCCTTCTTTGTAGCATAGGTTAGGTAGTTCTTTGTGGCCTAGGGTTAGCTAGTTCTTTGTAACCAAGATTTAGCTGGTTCTTTGTATCCTAGTGTTAGCTGGTACTTCCTGGCCTAGTGTTAGGTAGTCCTTGGTGGCTTAGTGTTGGCTGGATTTTTGTACCCTAGTTTTAGCTGTTTCTTTGTATCACAGGTTAACTGATTCTTTGTAGCCTAGTGTTAACTGGTTTTTGTGGCCTAGGGTTAGCTAGTTCTTTGTAACCTAGATTTAGCTGGTTCTTTGTAGCCTAGTGTTAGCTGGTTCTTTGTTGCCTAGGGTTAGCTGGTTCTTTGTGGCCTAGTATTAGCTAGTTCTTTTTGGCCTAGGGTTAACTGGTTCGTCCTTGCCTACTGTTAGCTGATTCTTTTTAGCCTAGTATTTGCTGGTTCTTCCTGGCCTAGCATTAGCTGGTTCTTTGTAGCAGAGGTTAGTTGTTCTTGTGGCCAATTGTCAGCTGATTCTTTGTAGCCTAGAGTTAGTTGGTTTTTTGTAGCCTAGTGTTAGCTGGTTCTTCCTGGCCTAGTGTTAGCTGGTTCTTCTTAGCCTAGTGTTGGCTAGTTCTTTGTGGCCTAGTGTTCGCTGGTTCTTTGTGTCCTAGGGTAAGCTAGTGCTTTGTGGCCTAGTGTTAGCTGGTTTTTGTGGCCTAGTGTCAACTGATTCTTAGGAGCCTCGAGTTAGCTGGTTCTTCGTAACCTACTGTTAGCTTGTTGTTCCTGGCCAAGTGTTAGCTGGTTCTTCCTGGCCTAGGGTTTCCTAGTTCTGTGTGGCCTAGGGTTAGCTGGTTCTTTGTGGACTAGAGTTAGCTGCTTCTTTGTAGCCTAGTGTTATCTATTTCTTCCTTGCCTAGCATTTGGTGGTTCTTCCTGGCCTAGGGTTAGCTCGTTCTTTGTAGCCTAGTGTTCGCTGGTTCTTTGTGGCCTACTGTTAGCTAGCTCTTTGTAGCAGAGGTTAGATGGTTCTTTGTGGCTTAGTGTCACCTGATCCTTTGTAGGCTAGGGTTAACTGGTTTTCTGTGGCTTAGACTTAGCTGGTTCTTTGTGGCCTAGGATTAGCTGTTTCCTTTGGCCTAGGTTTAGCTGGTTCTTGGTAGCCTACTGTTAGCTGATTCTTTGTAGCCTAGTGTTAGCTGGTTCTTCCTGGCCTAGCATAGCTGGTTCTTCCTAGCCTAGTGTTAGCGGGTTCCTCCTGGACTTGGGTTAGCTACTTCTTTGTGGCCTAGTGTTACCTGGTTTATTGTGGCGTAGGGTTAGCTGGTTCTTTGTAACCTAGAGTTACCTGGCTCTTTGTAGCCTAGCGTTAGCTGGTTCTTCCTGGCCAAGTGTTAGCTAGTTTTTGGTGGCCTAGTGTTAGCTGGTTCTTTTTAATCAAGTGTTACGTGGGCTTCGTGACCTAGTGTTAGCTAGTTCTTGGTGACCTAGTGTTGGCTGGTTCTTTGTAGCAGAGTTTAGCTAGTGCTTTGTGGCCTAATGTAGCTGGTTCTTCATGGCCTATGGATAGCTAGTTCTTTGTGCCCTAGTGTTCACTGGTTCTTTTTGGCCTAGGGTTAGCATCTTCTTTGTAATCTAGACTTAGCAGGTTCATTGTAGCATAGGTTAGCTGGTTCTTTGTTACCTAGATTTAGCTTTTCCTTTGTAGCCTAGTGTTAGCGGGATCTTCCTGGTACAGTGTAAGCTAGTTCTTGGTGGCCTAGTGTTAGCTGGTTCTTTGTCACCTTCGGTTAGCTGGTTCTTTGTAGCCTATAGTTAGCTGGTCCTTTGTAGACTACTGTTAGCTCCTTCTTTGTAGCATAGGTTAGCATGTTCTTTTTGGCCTAGTGTTAGCTGGTTCTTCATGGTCTAGTGTTAGCTGTTTCTTCCTAGGCTAGTGTTAGCTGCTTCTTGTAGCCTAGGTTTAGCTGGTTCTTCCTGGCTTATTGTTAGATGGTTATTCCTGGCTTAGGGTTACCTAGTTTTCTGTGGCCTAGTGTTAGCTGGTTCTTTGTGGCCTAGGGTTAGCTGGTTCTTTATGTCCTAGGATTAGCAGGTTCTTCCTGGCCTAGTGTTAGCTTGTTCTTTGTGGCCTAGTGTTTGCAGGTTCTTTGTAGCATAGGTTAGCTGGTTCTTTCTGGCCTAGATTTACCTGCTTCTTTGTAGCCTAGTGTTAGCTGTTTCTTCATACCTGAGGTTAGCTGGTTCTTTGTAGCCTAGTGTCAGCTGGTACTTTGTAGCCTAGAGTTAGCTGGTTTTTGTAGCCTAGTGTTAGCTGGTTGTTCCTAGTGTTAGCTGGTTCTTCTGGGCCTAGTGTTGGCTAGTTCTTTGTGGCCTAGGTTTGGCTGGTTCTTTGTGGCCTAGGATTAGCTGGTTCTTTTGGGCCTAGGGTTCGCTGGTTCTCCTTAGCCTACTTTAGCTGATTCTTTGTAGACTAGTATTGGCTGGTTCTTCCTGGCCTAGCATTTGCTGTTTCTTCCAAGCCTAGTGTTAGCTGGTTCTTCCTAGCCTCAGGTTAGCTAGTTCTTTTTGGCCTAGTGTTAAATGGTTCTTTGTGGCCTAGGGTTAGCTGGTACTTCCTGGCCTAGTGTTAGCTAGTTCTTGGTGGCCTAGGGTTAGCTTGTTCTTTTTGGTCTATATTTAGCAAGTTCTTTGTAGCCTAGTGTTAGCTGGTTTTTCCTGGCCTAAGGTTAGCTAGTTCTTTTTGACATAGAGTTAGCTGGTTCTTTGTGCCCTCCTGTTAGCAGGATCTTCTTGGCCTAGTTTTGGCTAGTTATTTGTGGCCTAGGGTTAGCTGGTTCTTTGTGCATAGCATTAGCTGGTTTTTTTGGCCTAGGTTTCGCTGGTTCTTCATGAATTACTATTAGCTGATTCTTGTAGCTTAGTGTTAGCTGGTTCTTCCTGGCCTAGGGTTAGTTAGTTCTTTGTGGCCTAGGGTTATCTGTTTCTTTGTGGCTTAGGGTTAGGTGGTTCTTTGTAACCTAGAGTTAGCTGCTTACTTGTAGCCAAGTATTAGCTGGTTCTTTGTAGCCTGGTGTTAGGTGGTTCTTCCTGGACTAGTGTTAGCTAGTTCTTTGTGCCCTAATGTTAACTGCTTCTTTATAGCATAGGTTATCTGGTTCTTTATGTCCTAAGTTAGCTGGTTCTTTGTAGCCTAGTTTTAGCTGTTTGTTCCTAGTGTTAGCTGGTTCTTCTGGGCCTAGTGTTGCCTAGTTCTTTGTGGCCTAGGTTTGGCTGGTTATTGTGGTCTAGGATTAGCTGGTTCTTTTGGGACTAGGGTGAGGTGGTTCTCCTTGGCCTACTTTAGCTGATTCTTTGTAGAATAGTATTGGCTGGTTCTTCCTGGCATAGCATTTGCTGTTTCTTCCAAGCCTATTGTTAGCTGGTTCTTGTAGCCTCAGGTTAGCTAGTTCTTTTTGGCCTAGTGTTAAATGGTTCTTTGTGGCCTAGGGTTAGCTGGTACTTCCTGGCCTAGTGTTAGCTAGTTCTTGGTGGCCTAGGGTTAGCTTGTTCTTTTTGGTCTAGCTTTAGCAAGTTCTTTGTAGCCTAGTGTTAGCTGGTTTTTCCTGGCCTAAGGTTAGCTAGTTCTTTTTGACATATAGTTAATTGGTTCTTTGTGCCCTAATGTTAGCAGGATCTTCTTGGCCTAGTTTTGGCTAGTTATTTGTGGCCTAGGGCTAGCTGGTTCTTTGTGCATAGCATTAGCTGGTTTTTTTGGCCTAGGTTTTGCTGGTTCTTCATGAATTACTATTAGCTGATTCTTGTAGCCTAGTGTTAGCTGGTTCTTCCTGGACTAGCATTAGTGGGCTCTTCCTAGCCTAGTGTTAGCTGGTTTTTCCTGGCCTAGGGTTAGTTAGTTCTTTGTGGCCTAGGGTTATCTGTTTCTTTGTGGCTTAGAGTTAGGTGTTTCTCTGTAACCTAGAGTTAGCTGCTTCCTTGTAGCCAAGTATTAGCTGGTTCTTTGTAGCCTGGTGTTAGGTGGTTCTTTTTGGACTAGTGTTAGCTAGTTCTTTGTGGCCTAATGTTAACTGCTTCTTTATAGCATAGGTTAGCTGGTTCTTTATGGCCTAAGTTAGCTGGTTCTTTGTAGCCTAGTTTTAGCTGGTTTTGAAGCAGGGGTTAGCTGGTTCTTTGTGGCCTAGTGTCAGCTGATTTTTAGGAGCCTCGAGTTAGCTGGTTCTTAGTAACCTACTGTTAGCTTGTTGTTCCTGGCCAAGTGTTAGCTGGTTCTTCCTGGCCTAGGGTTTCCTAGTTCTGTGTGGCCTAGGGTTAGCTGGTTCTTTGTGGACTAGAGTTAGCTGCTTCTTTGTAGCCTAGTGTTATCTATTTCTTCCTTGCCTAGCATTTGGTGGTTCTTCCTGGCCTAGGGTTAGCTCTTTCTTTGTAGCCTAGTGTTCGCTGGTTCTTTGTGGCCTACTGTTAGCTAGCTCTTTGTAGCAGAGGTTAGATGGTTCTTTGTGGCCTAGTGTCACCTGATCCTTTGTAGGCTAGGGTTAACTGGTTCTTTGTGGCCTAGAGTTAGCTGGTTCTTTGTGGCCTAGGATTAGCTGTTTCCTTTGGCCTAGGTTTAGCTGGTTTTTGGTAGCCTATTGTTAGCTGATTCTTTGTAGCCTAGTGTTAGCTGGTTCTTCCAGGCCTAGCTTTAGCTGGTTCTTCCTAGCCTAGTGTTAGCAGGTTCCTCCTGGACTTGGGTTAGCTACTTCTTTGTGGCCTAGTGTTACCTGGTTTATTGTGGCGTAGGGTTAGCTGGTTCTTTGTAACCTAGAGTTACCTGGCTCTTTGTAGCCTAGTGTTAGCTGGTTCTTCCTGGCCAAGTGTTAGCTAGTTTTTGGTGGCCTAGTGTTAGCTGGTTCTTTTTAATCAAGTGTTACGTGGGCTTCGTGACCTAGTGTTAGCTAGTTCTTGGTGACCTAGTGTTGGCTGGTTCTTTGTAGCAGAGGTTAGCTAGTTCTTTGTGGCCTAATGTAGCTGGTTCTTCATGGCCTATGGATAGCTAGTTCTTTGTGCCCTAGTGTTCACTGGTTCTTTTTGGCCTAGGGTTAGCATCTTCTTTGTAATCTACAGTTAGCTGGTTCATTGTAGCATAGGTTAGCTGGTTCTTTGTTACCTAGATTTAGCTGGTCCTTTGTAGCCTAGTGTTAGCGGGATCTTCCTGGTACAGTGTTAGCTAGTTCTTGGTGGCCTAGTGTTAGCTGGTTCTTTGTCACCTTCGGTTAGCTGGTTCTTTCTAGCCTATAGTTAGCTGGTCCTTTGTAGACTAGTGTTAGCTCCTTCTTTGTAGCATAGGTTAGCTGGTTCTTTGTGGCCTAGTGTTAGCTGGTTCTTCATGGTCTAGTGTTAGCTGCTTCTTCCTAGGCTAGTGTTAGCTGCTTCTTTGTGGCCTATGTTTAGCTGGTTTTTCCTGGCTTATTGTTAGATGGTTATTCCTGGCTTAGGGTTACCTAGTTTTCTGTGGCCTAGTGTTAGGTGGTTCTTTGTGGCCTAGGGTTAGCTGGTTCTTTGTGTCCTAGGGTAAGCTAGTGCTTTGTGGCCTAGTGTTAGCTGGTTTTTGTGGCCTAGGGTTTGCTGGTTCTTTGTGACCTAGAATTAGCTTGTTCTTCATAGCCTAGTGTTTCCTGATTCTTTGTAGCCTACTGTTAGCTGGTTCTTCATGGTCTAGTGTTAGCTGTTTCTTCCTAGGCTAGTGTTAGCTGCTTCTTTGTAGCCTAGGTTTAGCTGGATCTTCCTGGCTTATTGTTGGATGGTTATTCCTGGCTTAGGGTTACCTAGTTTTCTGTGGCCTAGTGTTAGCTAGTTCTTTGTGGCCTAGGGCTCTGGTTCTTTGGGTCCTAGGATTAGCAGGTTCTTCCTGGCCTAGTGTTAGATTTGTTCTTTGTGGCCTAGTGTTTGCAGGTTCTTTGTAGCATAGGTTAGCTGGTTCTTTCTGGCCTAGAGTTACCTGGTTCTTTGTAGCCTAGTGTTAGCTGTTTCTTCATACCTGAGGTGAGCTGGTTCTTTGTAGCCTAGTGTCAGCTGGTACTTTGTAGCATAGAGTTAGCTGGTTCTTTGTAGCCTAGTGTTAGCTGGTTGTTCCTAGTGTTAGCTGGTTCTTCTGGGCCTAGTGTTGGCTAGTTCTTTGTGGCCTAGGTTTGGCTGGTTCTTTGTGGCCTAGGATTAGCTGGTTCTTTTGGGCCTAGGATTAGCTGGTTCTCCTTGGCCTACTTTAGCTGATTTTTTGTAGACTAGTATTGGCTGGTTCTTCCTGGCCTAGCATTTGCTGTTTCTTCCAAGCCTAGTGTTAGCTGGTTCTTCCTAGCCTCAGGTTAGCTAGTTCTTTTTGGCCTAGTGTTAAATGGTTCTTTGTGGCCTAGGCTTAGCTGGTACTTCCTGGCCTAGTGTTAGCTAGTTCTTGGTGGCCTAGGGTTAGCTTGTTCTTTTTGGTCTAGCTTTAGCAAGTTCTTTGTAGCCTAGTGTTAGCTGGTTTTTCCTGGCCTAAGGTTAGCTAGTTCTTTTTGACATAGAGTTAGCTGGTTCTTTGTGCCCTACTGTTAGCAGGATCTCCTTGGCCTAGTTTTGGCTAGTTATTTGTGGCCTAGGGTTAGCTGGTTCTTTGTGCATAGCATTAGCTGTTTTTTTTGGCCTAGGTTTCGCTGGTTCTTCATGAATTACTATTAGCTGATTCTTGTAGCTTAGTGTTAGCTGGTTCTTCCTGGCCTAAGGTTAATTAGTTCTTTGTGGCATAGGGTTATCTGTTTCTTTGTGGCTTAGGGTTAGGTGGTTCTTTGTAACCTGGAGTTAGCTGCTTCCTTGTAGCCAAGTATTAGCTGGTTCTTTGTAGCCTAGTGTTAGGTGGTTCTACCTGGACTAGTGTTAGCTAGTTCTTTGTGGCCTAATGTTAACTGCTTCTTATAGCATAGGTTAGCTGGTTCTTTGTGGCCTAAGTTAGCTGGTTATTTATACCCTCGTTTTAGCTGGTTCTTTGAAGCAGAGGTTAGCTGGTTCTTTGTGGCCTAGTGTCAGCTGATTCTTAGGAGCCTCGAGTTAGCTGGTTCTTTGTAACCTACTGTTAGCTTGTTGTTCCTGGCCAAGTGTTAGCTGGTTCTTCCTGGCCTAGGGTTTCCTAGTTCTGTGTGGCCTAGGGTTAGCTGGTTCTTTGTGACCTAGAATTAGCTTGTTCTTCATAGCCTAGTGTTTCCTGATTCTTTGTAGCCTAGTGTTAGCTGGTTCTTCATGGTCTAGAGTTAGCTGTTTCTTCCTAGGCTAGTGTTAGCTGCTTCTTTGTAGCCTAGGTTTAGCTGGTTCTTCCTGGCTTATTGTTAGATGGTTATTCCTGGCTTAGGGTTACCTAGTTTTCTGTGGCCTAGTGTTAGCTCCTTCTTTGTGGCCTAGGGTTAGCTGGTTCTTTGTGTCCTAGGATTAGCAGGTTCTTCCTGGCCTAGTGTTAGCTTGTTCTTTGTGGCCTAGTGTTTGCAGGTTCTTTGTAGCATAGGTTAGCTGGTTCTTTCTGGCCTAGAGTTACCTGGTTCTTTGTAGCCTAGTGTTAGCTGTTTCTTCATACCTGAGGTGAGCTGGTTCTTTGTAGCCTAGTGTCAGCTGGTACTTTGTAGCCTAGAGTTAGCTGGTTCTTTGTAGCCTAGTGTTAGCTGGTTGTTCCTAGTGTTAGCTGGTTCTTCTGGGCCTAGTGTGGCTAGTTCTTTGTGGCCTAGGTTTGGCTGGTTCTTTGTGGCCTAGGATTAGCTGGTTCTTTTGGGCCTAGGGTGAGGAGGTTCTCTTGGCTTACTTTAGCTGATTCTTTGTAGACTAGTATTGGCTGGTTCTTCCTGGCCTAGCATTTGCTGTTTCTTCCAAGCCTAGTGTTAGCTGGTTCTTCCTAGCCTCAGGTTAGCTAGTTCTTTTTGGCCTAGTGTTAAATGGTTCTTTGTGGCCTAGGGTTAGCTGGTACTTCCTGGCCTAGTGTTAGCTAGTTCTTGGTGGCCTAGGGTTAGCTTGTTCTTTTTGGTCTAGCTTTAGCAAGTTCTTTGTAGCCTAGTGTTAGCTGGGTCTTCCTGGCCTAAGGTTAGCTAGTTCTTTTTGACATAGTTAGCTGGTTCTTTGTGCCCTACTGTTAGCAAGATCTTCTTGGCCTAGTTTTGGCTAGTTTTTGTGGCCTAGGGTTAGCTGGTTCTTTGTGCATAGCATTAGCTGGTTTTTTTGGCCTAGGTTTCGCTGGTTCTTCATGAATTACTATTAGCTGATTCTTGTAGCCTAGTGTTAGCTGGTTCTTCCTGGCCTAGCATTAGCGGGCTCTTCCTAGCCTAGTGTTAGCTGGTTTTTCCTGGCCTAGGGTTAGTTATTTCTTTGTGGCCTAGGATTATCTGTTTCTTTGTGGCTTAGGGTTAGGTGGTTCTTTGTAACCTGGAGTTAGCTGCTTCCTTGTAGCCAAGTATTAGCTGGTTCTTTGTAGCCTAGTGTTAGGTGGTTCTTCCTGGACTAGTGTTAGCTAGTTCTTTGTGGCCTAATGTTAACTGCTTCTTTATAGCATAGGTTAGCTGGTTCTTTATGGCCTAAGTTAGCTGGTTCTTTGTAGCCTAGTTTTAGCTGGTTCTTTGAAGC